>NC_088881.1:10217300-10306546 GCF_032884065.1 Artemia franciscana
TTTCTTTCAAAATCCAAACCCAATCATCATCGATCATTTAGTTTTGATATGTTTGGACTCTCGCTGTCCATAGAGTCTAAAGTTGGGAAAAAAAAATAATAGCAAAACTGGTATTGGGTAAACCGGCTCACATTTAACCAAAGCATATAATCTCATTATAAAAGCCTCTGGGGTCTTCTTGGGAATAATAAAAGCACTGATAGATAGCAGTGTATGTTTTTAAAACGTCTGGCTTTGGTTAATGCTCTTACCAAAAATTTCAGACTGGATCACGTTTTATGCTGATTAAATTTGGGATTTTGTTCAATTTTTATTTGAAGGCCTACGCCTAATTATTAATTCTGGAATAGCATGAATGCTGTTAGCGTTTCTTCATCCCACGGGATGGCAAACTTCCACAACAGGCCAGAATACCCAGTGTAAGTTTGGCATGCCATACCAAGGTGTCCGGAAGAGATCTATGCTTAATAAAGATGTGCAAACAACAAATTTTAAGGTTGAAGGCATGCTCAAATCCCCAAACTTGATTAATTCCAGTGTTGTTTTGTCCTCTCCGACCAGTAGGTGAACTAAAGTTATATTTTTTTCCTGTTAAATTATATTTAAGCTAAAAAGCTTGAAAGTAAAACAGAGGAGAAAATAAATAAAGGTGGCTGGTATCCAGAAGGAAAGATAAAGGCAATTTTTTCTGTCTTAGTTGACAAAAGTCAGTCGAATCCTCTAAAATTTTTATGGATATCCCTAGAGGAACGCTGGAAAACTACATGAAAAAAGTTGAGAAGCTCAATATCCCATCTCTTTAAAAAGTCCGAATTGAGTCTCTTTAAACCAAGACATTTAGTAGGTTGAGGAATCACGTCTGAAAACTTCCACAAACCCGTTAAGATTATTGCACATGGAGGACAGATGTAAGTAAGTGAAGGTGACTTCAGCAAAAAGGGGTAAGTTGACCAAAATTTGTGCTGATGTTATTTTTTTGGGAGAATAGTCGCTCCTCTATTTGTTTCCCCAGGAAAACAGTGTCCAGAAATTTTACTCAATAAAGCTTTACCAGGAACCATCATGATCGACTAAGAAAATACTTCTGGCTGGATGACTGCCTCTCATTCTTTGCTTTACTTGCAGCATTTTATCAATCAAGTTAAACCCTCCAAACAGTCACCTGCGGTTCTGAAAACAGATGATCAGCTTTGCCGAAAAACCATTGAATTGCTTGATATAGCTACAAAAATCATGATCGACTCAGAAAATGCTTCTGGCTGGATGACTGCCTCTTATTCTTTGCTTTACTTGCAGCATTTTATCAATCAAGTCAAACCCTCCAAACAGTCACCTGCGATTCTGAAAACAGATGATCAGTTTTGCCGAAAAACCATTGAATTGATTGATATAGCTACAAAAATAGTTGTACTTTTAAGCATCCCTCCCTGCACTACTTACAAACTTAACCCTCTAGAAAGGAGAGTCATGGAGTGCCTTTAAACCTGCTACAATTAGGAAGATGCAAAGTTTTATGAATACAGTGTTATAAATACAAACTGATATAGTTTTATAAATATAATACTATACTAGTGTATAGCATTGTTGAGATGCGGGGGAAAGTACATCCAAAGGCTTTCACTCCTGAGAATATAATAAGTGAAATCAAAATAAGTAAGGTCTACCCGACTAACAAAACATGTCTACCCGACTAACATGTCTTCAAAGACTATGAGTTCTTCTCATCATATTTCTCAGACAGAATGCTCAAGACATCTAGTTAAGTTCTTACCAGACAAGTTTCTATGCTCAGCCCAAGTCCTGTGTGACATTTAGATTCACTCTTTAACATAGATTCCGAAACAGAGGAAGCACAGGTTCTGTCTCAAAATGAGAAGCAAAGGTCAGCAGATGATTCGTTAAAAGAGTTCATCCAGGCAAACCTGTTTTCAAAAGGCTCACCACGAAAACTCAATAGAAAAAAAAACTACAAAAAAGTCAAAAGTGGTCACTGACACCCTTGTGAAATAACGCTTTAGCCTACAGCTGAAATAAAAGCTGTTACTACCAAGATAGCATTTGAAAGAAAGTAAGTCAGAGAAGTGAAAAGGCTAAATGGCAAAAGGCATGTTTCTCATACATAGAGTTGCAGTTGGAGTGACGATTCTGCGGTAGTGAGCCTGTATACAACAACTCTTTGGACTCCAGTATGAAAGTTCAAGGCGAGCCCTCTACCGGCAACTTCCGATTTGACATTGAGTCAAGGCTGATGATTACATTCTAGTTGAGCTGAAAAGCAAGAAAGGGAAAAGCAAGAAAAAGTGCAATAATACTGTTCACTGTATTATTACTATAAAACAATTAGCAGCTGAAGAGCTTAAGGTCTATTTCTTGAAAGAGGCTGGGGCAAGAGACTTTGCGCTAACAGACGAGACATTTTTGTCTTAAAGACAGAGGTTGAAATGAAACAGCAACCATTGACATATGGGCCACCAAGATTAACAGACGAGACATTTTTGTCTTAAAGACAGAGGTTGAAATGAAACAGCAACCATTGACATATGGGCCACCAAGATTAGCGGAACGGCTTACTTTTGGTGCTGAAAAGTCAATTTTTAATATGAAATTAGCGCTCTTTAGCTTTTTTCTAACCCTACTGAAATTCATTTTTAGTTTTTTATACTGACCATATTCTTTATTAACAACAAGTTTTTAATGCTCTCCTGGCCTTTTTTCTGGTTCTTTTGTCAGGATGCCTAAGATGAGCAAGAGACGGCCGAACCGGCACCAAGATACCCCAGGTTTGGAATTATCGACCACTTGGATAGAGAACTATCAAGGTTGGAAAATGGTAAAGCACTCGAATAGTATTGAATAAGTTACATTTGCTTTGGCATAATCAACAACTTCTTATCATCTGGATCCATACCTTTGGAATTAAAAAGTCAAAACCTGCCAATCTTAGGCAAGTCTCCTATCTAGATAAGGGACCAAATGTCAATAATGAATATCGAAACGTAAATATTGATATAGGAAACGATATTTGAAGATTTATCCTTAATTCCTGTTTTTTCAACAATCTACTAGTGAACACCCAACAAAAAACTCAAACATACAAAAAATTCTCGTTAATATCCAATGTAAATTGGAAATTCTAAGGGGTAATTGCCCTCCTCCCCTGCCTTCCTTGACTAAGCCTATGCAATGAAGTCATTCGTCTACAAAATTTACAATTTTTACCAAAAATTAACAATTTACAAAATTGTTTTCTCTACTGCCCAAATTCAACGATTTTCTAATGACGGATTTAGCTTATGCAAAAACTGAACCTGATCAGCCTTCTTTCGAAGAAAAAAATAACCATTTAAAATCAATGTTTATTTGGCTTTAAATTCGAGAAACGAAACAATTAGACAACACTGTTTTATGTTTCGATGAAAGCTATGACGTTCTCAAAGACGCAAAACCGTACACAAATACAAAAATCAGACTAAGTCGGAAAAAAATAATAGTTTTCCCTTTCCTCAAATTAAAATAAATGTTAATGTTTTTTGGCTTCAAAGGATAAGGTAGTTAGACAATATTGTTTTCCTTTGAATTGAAAGCTGTAAAGTCCTTAAAGACGTAGAACATGGGTAAACACATAAAAATAATTGGCTCTATGAGAAAAAATTCAATTATGATTCCCTTTGGTGTTTATTTCTATTTCTCCGTCATTCCCGACAAAAAAACTATATGGAAAATCTATTAATGCTTTGGAAAACTGCTAATAACCGTCTTGGTTCTAATTTACCTCATAGGGAAATATTAGGCAATGCTTTCCCCTTTGTAGGAGTGTTGGAGCATTCATGAAATAAAAAATTGAATAAGAATAAAATAAAAAATTGAAAGGTAAATTTGATAAAATGTAATCAAAATAGAATCACATTGTTCGTGAATGATTTATTAAATTTCTCTTTCAAGTAACAAGGATAGTGCAAATGTAATCTGACTGATTTAAGTAGGTAAGTGGAAACTAAAAAAGGAAATGCCAAGAAAATAATCCATGGAATTGGTACAAAAACTCTTTATAAAAAAAAATTGAAAAAGTCGAAACGTAGGTAAAAAAAAAAAAGAATTAGAAAAAACATATGCAAACAACAGCTCAAATGAATTTATTAAAATAAATTTGGAATATATAAGGTATAGCTCAAGAAGGCAGAGGTTTACTTTGAAGGTTGGTCTTCAGAATGCATATAATAAATTTGGTACAACGTCATTTGTTCGGTAAAACGTCGAACAAGGTGCAGCTCAAGAACATATAGATTTACTTTGAAGGTCTACTTTACTTTTAAGGTTGTGTTTGGGAATAAATATAATAAATTTTGGAATAAATAATATATAGCTCAAGAAGGTACAGGCTTACTTTGATCTGGTCCTTAAGAGTGAACATAATAAATTCACTACAACGTCATTTGTTTGGTAAAACGTCAATTAACGTACAGCTCAACAAGGTAAAACTTTACTTTGAAGGTGTTCTTTACTTTTAAGGCTGTCTTTAGGAATGAATATAGTGAATTTTGGAATAAATAATATATAGATCCAGAAGGTACAGGTTTACTTTGAGGTTGTCCCTAAGAGTGAACATAATAAATTTGGTACAAAGTCATTTGTTCGGTAAAACGTCAAATAACGTACAGCTCAAGAAGATTGAAGTTATCTTGTTTCATATAACGGATGCTTCATATAACAGAGAGCATCAAAGTGGCCTGAAAACTATGCTTTCTGCTATAGCTTTTAGAGTTGTAATTTCTCAGGAGAATGTATATTAAATCAGGCATTTATTTTTAATTGTTCTAGAGAGAGAAGGCCTATGCAGGATTTTTTTTTTGCCTCAACACAAATGACAATACTGCATTGGAGGAATTGAATGTTTTTAATAGGTTTTATGGAAGGATGTTGATTATATGGTTGTATGTAGTTGGAAAGCATGTCTTGACCGGTCCATGGGCTTGGGAATAGAGCTAAAGTTTCAAAAGAACTTTAGATTTTATAAAGGGAGTAAACAGACTTGAAATTTTGAGGGAAGTGGTCAAAATATTTTTACTCTGGTCCATACAAAACGGTATATTCTATGGTATTTTTTCTTATGCCTGTCGTCCAATAGGCTCTAGGGATCGCCAGTTTTATTGAAAATGAGTGTCATGTGAATTTGAATTAGTGCTAGAAGGAATGGGGGATATTCTCTTTAGTTCCCAGAAAACAGTTTATGCATTTTTTCATTTTATTTTAATACCTGTGTGTTTAATACCTTCTGTTATCCTCCTTGACTAGTTATTACTGCAAAACATTTTACATTGTATATGGGATTTCCCTTTTATAAAATTCTGTATTGCCTTGATGATAATTATATTGCTAGATTATGCCTAAGAACAAAGTGAAGAAACTTACAGTCTACTATAAGCCAAATAAAAAATTTTATATTGTGAAACTGGTCATGAAGGTGAGCAAGAAGAAATGAAGGAAAAGTATAAGGAAAAACTTACCTTTTGCTTTACTGACTGTTGAGTAAAGAGCAATGAAAAGTAAAGATCAGAACATTATTGGAAATAATGAGGTTACCTGCAGGAGGCGGCATGTTCCTAGCGTGTTTGAAATGTGCCAAATATTTAGGGAGTGTGCTACGCTTGGGAGAACTGTTTGGCACTCCTAGATTTACACTAGGCTGTGGTAAGTGACGTATCCCTCAGAAAAAAAGATTGTTAAGATTTGAAAACAATGAAAATGAAACAGTATCCTCCGCATACGTAATAGTTTCAGCCGAAAGAATAAACCAAACACGATCAATAATCCGTTAGGACACATTAAGCTACAACAGGATACGTTAAGAAAAGATTGGGTCGTAAAAATAAGTCTTGGGGTTTCACTAAGTCCAGAAGACTTAGTTCCTCGGAACTAAAAGTACTTTGGCCACAGGATAATCCCATTCATCAACGGCTTTAGATGGTTAAACACAACCAAATATTATCTATGTTACTTATTGATACCTTTGTTAATTCAACGATTACAGTATTCTCAATTGGGCAGGGATTTAAGGAGAAGTAAGAGTTCAGGGAATACTTTATTAGACAAGTAAATCAAGCACAGTAATCTTTAAAAAATAATATATATAATGAGAAACAGTAAAGAAAGTTAGAATCAGTCAAAAGCTAAGAGCCAATACATCTTTTTTAATTTCTTTTTAATTTGGAAGAATTACACAATTCATTAGTAGTAAAATTAAAAGTACCTAATAATAAAATAATAACTCATCTTCGAAAAAGTAGAAGCTAGATCAGAAAATATATAAAGCAGAAGAATGTACTTCTTCATTATTTTGTGAAGAATTGAATTGAAAGAGGAATTGATTTTTATCATTAAAAGAAACACACACTCCTAACTTTTCAGAAATATATTGTTGAAGCTGCTGATTACTGGACTACTACTCCAAGTACTTCTAACAACTTACTGCAGCACCAAGCCATCTGAGACCAACACAGTACTAGGAAACTAAAAGTACTTGGTCATAGGATAATCCCATTCATCAACGGTGTTAGATGGTTTTATAGAACCAAATTATATATGTATCATTCATTGATACCTTGTTAATTCAACGATTAAAGTATTCTAAATTAGGCAGGGGGTTAAGGAAAAGTGAGAGTTCAGGAATGGCTCTCTTAGGAAAGTTAATCAAACTCATTAATCTTCAAAAAATGCTTACACATAATGAGAACCGGTAAAGATAGTTTGAATTCCCATTTTCCTTTAACATTTGTCTTAAATCTTTTCTTACGCCGACATCCATCCCTTTTAGGGGATAACCTGCTTCCTGTTGGGCCCTTGACGGTTGTTTGACAAAGACAATCTTGGGTAATCTATCATTCATTTTCTATATTCATTAGAATGTAACCTAGTCTACTCTTTCTGTCATCACAGCCAGACAAAGTGGAATTGACCCAAAACTTTCGTATGGCTTACAGTTTGAGATAAGGTCATTCAGTTGGGTACCCCAAACATTACCTCTATAATTACCACTACCTCTATAGTGTCTAGTGCCCTATAATGTCTAGTGCCCAATATCATAAATCATATTTTAGTATTCAATTGCATATCTCTAACTTAATGACCACAAAATAAATGAGAACTCAGTTACGACACTATTAGCACCTGATAGTCTTATTATTTTATATTACTATTATCATTATAAAATACTAGGATTCTTTAATAATTAGTTTTTGATCCTTTTAGTACTGTTACTAATTATTCCTCACAAAATAAGAGTTTCAGAAGCTCCTAAGAAGTCTAGTTTGAAGTGTCTGAATTCTTCTGTCAAGTCAATATGTCGATGTAATATTTGTTTTCTAAGCGTTGCAGCATTCCAAGCTTTAGTTTTTTGTATTCTTTAAATCATTGAAATTATTATAGCCTCAGGAAAAGTAATGATCCTGAAACCAGAACGGTAAACCAAGGAAACCAAGGTACCAATACATTTTCTCAACTCTACAAGTGACGTTCCATGGATCTCCAGGTGAATAGAGGCTCCGTGTACTCCTGAACCCATTGTAGTGATAGCACACTTGATTGCACTCTTCTATCAACAAGATTTGAAAGCCTGCAAAGACAATCTCAAGCCTATTAGTTCTAAGTTTCTTTTATGAAAACCTATAAGGGGTTTTTCTTTATAAGGGGAAAAATAGGTCACCCAATCACATAATCAAATACATCATCAGCCCCTCAGGTCTCAAAGGGTATCCGCAAGAAATGCAATGGTTAAAATCAGAAATCAGGTGATCTAGTTCTCCAATTTATCCAATTGCTGTTTTATTTTTTTGAGTGAATAATTTTTTTCTTTTACTTATCAGTTGTTCGGTAGTATCCGTCGATGGTAGTTCATATTTGTTTTGATTTAGTGCAAATCGCATATATTGGTGAATAACTCACTTTATTGTTTGTTAGGCATTTGATTTTAATTCTTCTTAATCTTAGGTCTTTTATTGAATTTTTTGATGTTTTTTTCATTAGTTTTGTTGTACTTTCCGTGCTTATTTTTTTGGTTTTTCTTTTTTCCTTGATCACATAATTTTGTTCGCGCTAAAGAAGAGAGGCGGTTTCTGTGTATTCTTCAGTATTTTCATTTGGCCTTTAAAAGCCCCATTTTTGATCGTATTCTTTCTTTATGATATATATAGCCTATATATATATATATATATATATATATATATATATATATATATATATATATATATATATATATATATATATATATATATATATATATATATATATAAATAAGTTGTCTGTGTGTGGATCTGTGGATGGATCAGGTGACGTCATGTTTGTTCGCATATGACGTCTGAATTATTTCACACTAATACAAAAGAAGAAAAAAACTAAAAAAGGTAAAAACTACAAAAAAAACTAAAAAGAAAAAAAAACTAAAAAAGCTAAAAAACTAAAAAAAACTAAAAAAAGGTAAAAATCTAATAACTAAAAAAAAAACTGAAAAAAATAAAAAAAGGCAAAAACTACAAAAAAAATAAAAACTAATAAAAAAACTAAAAAAGCTAAAAAACTAAAAAAACTAAAAAAAACTAAAAAAAGGTAAAAAACTAAAAACTAAAAAAGAAAAAAACTAAAAAAAAGGAAAAAACTGAAAAATAAAAGAGAAAAAGAAAACTAAAAAAATATGAATAAATTATATATAAAAATAAGTTGTTTGTGGGTTATGTCTGTCTGTCTGTCTGTCGAGTGACGTCGTGTTTGTCCGCATATGACGTCTGAATTATTTCACACTAATACAAAAGAAGAAAAAAAACTAAAAAAGGTAAAAACTACAAAAAAAACTAAAAAGAAAAAAAACTAAAAAAGCTAAAAAACTAAAAAAAACTAAAAAAAGGTAAAAAACTAAAAACTAAAAAAAACTGAAAAAACTAAAAAAAGGCAAAAACTAAAAAAAAACTAAAAACTAATAAAAAAACTAAAAAAGCTAAAAAACTAAAAAAACTAAAAAAACTAAAAAAAGGTAAAAAACAAAAAAAAACTAAAAACTAAAAAAGAAAAAACTAAAAAAAAGGAAAAAACTGAAAAATAAGAGAAAAAGAAAACTAAAAAAATATTAATAAATATAAAAAATGTAAATATAAATATAAGATAAATTAGCAATCAACAAAGCACCGAGACACAAATGACGACCGGGACACAGGGAGTATAAATGACGACCAGGACATAAGTAAAAAAAAAAACTAAAAAAACTAAAAAAATGGTAAAAACTACAAAAAAACTAAAAACTAATAAAAAAACTAAAAAATCTAAAAATCTAAATAAACTAAAAAAGAAAAAAAAGAAAAAAGGAAAAAAATAAAGGAGAAAAACAAAACTAAAAAACGAATGTATATACAGACCGGGACACCGGGATACAAATGACGACCGGGACACAGGGAATATAAATGACGACCGGGACACAGGGACACAACTACAATGGGGACGCCGGGGGGCACAGGGGGATATAAATGACGAGCGGGACACCGGGACACAAGGAATATAAATGACGCCCGGGACACTCAAAGAGAAATCACAGACTGGAACACCGGGACACAAATGACGACCGGGACACAGGGAATATAAATGACGACCGGGACACAGGGACATAACTACAAAGGGGACGCCGGGGTGCACAGGGGGATATATAAATGACGATGGCGACTCAGGGAATGGTCGATTAGCAATCACCATCAACAAAGCTCAAGGGCAATCATTAGAATCATGAGGTATAGATCTGAATACGGATTGTTTTCCCATGGACCATTATATGTTGCATGTTCAAGAGTCGGTAAACCTGACAATCTATTTATATGCACAGACAATGGGACAGCAAAGAATGTTGTATATTCGCAAGTTTTACGTAGTTAAAAACATATATATATATATATATATATATATATATATATATATATATATATATATATATATATATATATATATATATATATATATATATATATATATATATATATATATATATATATATCTATATTCACAGGTGGGACATAGGGACACAACTACAATGGCGCGTAACTAATATGGCGCGTAACGACTTACGTGCGCGGGGGGGCTTGGGGGGGGCGCGAAGCGCCCCCACCAACTAGGTGTTGGGGTGGCGCGAAGCGCCACCCCAACAGCTAGTATATATATATATATATATATATATATATATATATATATATATATATATATATATATATATATATATATATATATATACATGAACACTGACTTATTATGTAATTCTGACCGATCTGAAATCTTTCTCGGTTCCCTAACCAGAGGATTCCATCTTGCTGAAAAAGATCTTCTATTTACTTATGTTCACAGTCGAGGTGGTCTTACGTCCAACCTTGATCATGTAATGTGTCAGATTCAACTCTACTTTCATCAATAGTTCATGTGGACGACTCTAAAATCGACGACGATCATTTACCAATCACGTGCCAACTATCTTGCTCCATGGCGTGCTCTGTGCAAAGTAACTCTCTTAAGTGGTTCTCAAAGTTAAAATGGAAAATACCAATGTTCCACTTTATGTCTTGACATTATCCCATTTATTATCATCTATGAAAGTGCCTTTCAACTTATTGCAAATATCTGTATGTTCAACTTCAACTGGGATAGATACAAACTCATATTATCAGCAAATAGTGTTCTATCCCTTTGGAAAGTTGATCCCAAAGTGAAGATGGCTAAACAAAAAGCTAAGTTCTGGCTCCGTATGTGGATAGCCTGTGATCGTCCTTATTTTGGTTCAGTACATCAAATAAAACAGAAAACCAAACGAGAGTACAAATATTCCCTGCGTAGAGCAAGACTGAATGCCTGGCATGGTCCTTGTGACGAGAAATCCTGGGATCGTGTTATAAACAGTGTAAAGTGTTCACCTCCAAATAATTTGTCTCTTCGGCTATGTGGCTTCGTTTCTCATTATAAAAATATTTTGCTTTCATTTAATATTAATCTCCAAAATCATTTTACAAAGCTTGTCAACTCAACCCTCCCAATCCGTATTAACCAATCTCATGTGTTATCGGTGGAATATGGTGTTATACTCCGAGCTCTTAAGCAAGTGAATAAGTCTGAGTCTCTCGATAGTAATGGTCTTTGCTTCAAGTTTTTTGCATATGATTGTCCTGAACTGTTGAAGCATTTGCAGTTATTGTTTCAGATGTATTTGGCACAGTTCGTTGTGCCAGATAGCTTTTTGTCCGGTTTTATATATCCCATAGTCAAGAGGGGTAAGGACCAGTGCTTACTCTAATTACTAATTATGTTTTGGGAGTGCTCCACCAGCATCAACTGTTTGCTTGGGTTTTTCAACTATACCATGTTCAGCAAGTGTTAAATGGTTGGGTCTTTTTCCACGTCACTTTCGTCTACTTGCTCCACTATTACGTCCAGTGTGCTGAAAAGTATGCGGGTTGGATACGCGAAAATTTCACCAAATCGTGGTCGGTATAACCGAAAAGGACTGTGCCGTCTTTATTCTAGTTTTCGTGCCCCTGCTGTTTTTATCTTTCTGGTTTTGATTTCCTCCTTCGCAAGAAGGATACAAAGAAAATACACTCAGGATATTTTAAGTATTGCAAGTATTTACTGCGTCTGCCTCGGTGGTATCGCAATCATACAGTAGTTTCCAAATTTGACATCGTTGATGCGCCCTCGCTTCTGAAACATTTATCTAAAGATATATCTCTTAAAACTCGGCAAATGATTGGTGTTTTTTGACCCTTTTTGGCCATTTTTTGAATTGAGGTAATTTACTTATGTTGTATGTTGTTATGCGGTTATGTTATTTACGTTGTTATTTTTTTTTCTTGTTTTTCTTGTTTTGTGTGTTTCCACACTCCACAGTTTAATGTACTTTGTGGGTAATAAATAAATTATTATTATTATTATTTTATATATATATATATATATATATATATATATATATATATATATATATATATATATATATATATATATATATATATATATAGAAGCTGTTGGGGTGGCGCTTCGTGCCAAACCCCCCCCCCCCCCCAAGGCCCCTCCGCGTGCGTAAGTCGTTACGCGCCATATTAGTTACGCGCCATTGTAGTTGTGTCCCTGTGTCCCACTTGTGAATATAGATAGATATATATATGTTTTTAACTACGTAAAACTTAAGAATATACAACATTCTTCGCTGTCCCATTGTCTGTGCATATAAATAGATTGTCAGGTTTACCGACTCTTGAACATGCAACATTTAATTGTCCATGGGAAAAACAATCCGTATTCAGATCTATACCTCATTATTCTAATGATTGCCCTTGAGCTTTGTTGATGGTGATTGCTAATCGAACGTTCCCTATGTCCCCATCGTCATTTATATATCTCCCTGTGCCCCTCAGCATCCCCGTTGTAGTTGTGTCCCTGTGTCCTGGTCGTCATTTATATTCCCTGTTTCCCGGTCGTCATTTGCGTCCCGGTGTCCCAGTATGTAATTTCTTTTTGAGTGTCCCAGTTGTCATTTATATTCCCTGTGTCCCGGTGTCCCGGTCTTTAATTTCTCTTCGAACATTCCCTGTGTCCTGGACGTCATTTATATATCTCCCCTGTTCCCCAGCGTCCCCGTTGTAGTTGTGTCCCTGTGTCCCGGTCGTCATTTATATTCCCTGTGTCCCGGTCGGTATTTGTGTCCCGGTTTCCCTGTCTGTAATTTCATCAGTTGACAAACATGACGTCAGTCGACAAACAACTTCATGACGACATATAGCTCAATCCTTATAATGACGTCAGTCGACAAAAATGACCCCAAGCCCCCCCCCCTCCCCGCGCGCGTAAGTTGTTACGCGCCATATTAGTTACGTGCCATTGTAGTTGTGTCCCTGTGTCCGACCTGTGAATATAGATAGATATATATATTTTTAACTACGTAATACTTGCGAATATACAACATTCTTGGCTGTCCCATTGTCTGTGCATATAAATAGATTGTCAGGCTTACCGACTCTTGAACATGGGACATATAATTGTCCATGGGAAAAGCAATCTGTATTCAGATCTATACCTTATTATTCTAATGATTGCCCTTGAGCTTAGTTGATGGTGATTGCTAATCGAACATTCCCTGTGTCCCCGTCGTCATTTATATATCCCCCTTGTGCCCCCCGGCGTCCAGATTGTAGTAGTTTCCCTGTGTCCCGGTCGTCAATTATATTCCCTGTGTCCCGGTCGTCATTGGTGTCCCGGTCTGTATATACATTCGTTTTTGAAGTGGTATATGATGAAATAAATTTTTGTGTTTTTCCCCTTTTTTTTTCTTTTTAGTTTTTTTTTGGTTTTTACTTTTTTTTGTTTTTTTAGTTTTTTTTTCTTTTTTTTAGTTTTTTTTGTAGTGTTTACCTTTTTAGTTATTTTTTGTTTATATTTTCATTTTTTAGGTTTTGTTTATTTCCTTCTTTTATTTTTTAGTTTTTTTAGTTTTTTAGCTTTTTTAGTTTTTTATTAGTTTTTAGTTTTTTTTCTTTTTAAACTAAAAAAGATATATATATATATATATATATATATATATATATATATATATATATATATATATATATATATATATATATATATATATATATATACATATATATATATATATATATATATATATATATATATATATATATATATATATATATATATATATATATATATATATATATATATATATATATTCTTAAAAAACTTTTTTTTCAGATAGTGTTATTTTTTATCCAATCCCTATAAGGGGTGAATTAATGCCAGGTTTTTCTTCTCACTCAATTGGACTATCTGTCTAGCCTTTTTCTACAACTAAATAAAAAAAAACAAGTTTTTTTTAACTGAAAGTAAGGTGTGACATTAAAACTTAAAACGAACAGAAATCACTTCGTATATGAAAGGGGCTGCTTCCTCATCAACGCCCCGCTCTTTACGCTAAAGTTTTTACTCTTTTAAAAAGAAGAGTTGAGAGAAAGAGTCAAACTTTATCGTAAAGAGCGGGGCGTTGATGAGGAAGCAGACCCTTTTCAATACGAAGTAATTTCTGTTCGTTTTAAGTTTTAATGTCGCTCCTTACTTTCAGTTAAAAAAACTTTTTTTTTATTTAATTGTAGAAAAAGGCTAGACAGATAGTCCAATTGAGTGAGAAGAAAAACCTGGCATTAATTCACCCCTTATAGGGATTGGATAAAAAATAACACTATCTGAAAAAGTTTTTCAAGAAAAGTAAAGGCAATATTAAATTTAAAATCAGAAAAAAAGAAGCCTACAGTAACTCAAATGTCAAAACGACCAGAAATAACTATTAAAGAATAAATGAAACCCAAAATGAACATTAATTAAATGAAGAATCATATCAAAAACATACAACAGGTACTAATACAAATGAATAAATACATCTTAGAACGAGTTAAGCTGAAATTGAATATGCAAATGTGGCTAAAACAAACAAGAATCCTTTACTATTGAAGTATAGCTGAAACCCAAAATGAGCTAAATTGAATTAACAATCATAGGAAACAAACATACAATAGATGCTAATATTCGATTACTCCTATTACTTTTTAATCGAAAGGGCACTAGAACTTCATATATTCAATCAAATGAGCCCCCTACTAAGTTTACACGACCTTCTTTTCCATATGAAGTGCCTCTGGGGAAAAAATTAAATAAATAATAATAAAACATTGGAGCCCTATCCCCTTTACTAAAGACAAGGCTAGAGCGTTGCCTCTGATAAGAAATTAAATGTCAGGAGCAACGCACATTTTTACTTTATCAACTTAGGATACTACCAGTCAATTTACAACTATTGATATATATATATATATATATATATATATATATATATATATATATATATATATATATATATATATATATATATGACTGCAATTATTCATCCAGTATTACATCTTGTGGTGGTGGTGGTAGTCAGCATTACATCTTGGTAAGGCCAGGGCTTTATCTGAAGAATAATCAGGAATTAAATTAAGAAAATCATTTGTTTTTCAACTGAAATAAATTAATAACGAATAAGAATTTTTCTACATATGAGGGGGATTTCAACTCCTCAATCTCCCACTTTCTATGCTAAAATATTATAGATTGGTACTTGTCGGTTATATAGTAAACGCTCGGGAAGTGAATTTCGATTAATGCTAATGAAATGAAACAAAATATGATGAAAATATATATTTGCTATATATAGCTATATATATATATATGCTATATATATATAGCTATATATGCTATATATAGGGCTATATATTTGCACATTAGGAGGGGGGTAAGGCATAGCATATATTAAATTCGCGACCTAGCCTAACCAAACCAAACTACCAACTAAATACTGAAATAAGATACAGCTACAATTTATTTTCCAACCAAGACAAAGCTAATTTTACAAGACAAAGCAATCATGGTATAAAGAAGTTGCTTGACCAGTTTCCTGTGTCATATTCGCATTATTCACGATCAAAATTCTGTAGTGCTTATTGTATAACTGATAAGTACATATAGTTCTTCCAAAAGAAGTTTATCATTCCATGTAAACAGTCCTTATGCTTGAGCAATAATTTTTTAAAATTCGGGACAAAACTCAATTTTTAGCATAAGGAATAGTCGGCTGAGGGGGGGGCCGGCAGCTCCTCTAATATATGGAATAACAATACAAACTTGAATTGAAGTTAGAGTTGAAACAAAGTTGAATTAAAGTTCAAAAAGAAGGGGCCTTTCAATTGGAATAAGAAGGTTTTCTAAAAGCATAATCAAACATGAGAAAATGTTAGGAGGATAGGGTTCATCAGAAAATGTCACAATCTCTGATTCGTAGGTGCTTAATGCAAGCAAACTGACAGAAGTCTACAGAACTGTCATCAAACATTAATGGATATTAAATGTATTAAAAACCAGAAATTTGGGTTGTGGTAATCACTACCCGTTTTAGTATCCAAGGAGTATCTACCAAGCACAGTCTAGTTTTGAAAATGGAAGAAATACAGTGCATTTGTTTAAAAAGTTTTGGTGGTTTAAGCTCAATTCAGGTACGAAATACAGTGACTTTCATTTGCCTAGTAGGTATATCAGTGCATCACTGATGATCAGTGTATCAGTGATGATCACTGTATCAGTGCAATCTGATTCCTGATAGGCGGATTATAAATAGACTGCCAATTGAAGACTATCATGTTGGGCTCTCATGGCGTCAGTAATCTTAATAAAGGTTTTTGTGAACCCAAAGAGTACTATTTTTTATTACTAAAATAATCAGACTTGGAGCTAGGAAAACCGCTTCCTTACTTTATTTCATTTTAATAAGTATGACTTGGGTCATGAATATTTTTTTGTCTAGCCTTTGTTCTATTACCAAGCATAATATTAAAAAAAGTATGCACTATTGTATATGTAGACACTTATTTGGCTGTAATTTATAGGAAATTTTCCACAAGTCTTCTGCTATTGGCTGAACATTGTTAATTTTCTTGAAAAAATTAAATAAAGTTTTTCAGTCAAATTTTTTACTAACAGCAATAAAGTCAGCAAAGTTATACGAGAAAAATGATTTATTAACTTTGTGGACAGCTTTTTCAACGTTATTGACGCCGTCGGAGCCCTGTTAATTATTCTTATGCAGGGCTCCCACAACGTCAATAAAGTGTTTCATGAAATTGCAGTCCATAAAATTTTTACTTTTACCTTTTTGATTTTAGAAAAAAAATTCACAGAACATTACTGAAATAAACAGACATGGAACTGAGAAAAACCATCTTTTTAAGCATTTTTTTCCTTTTAATAATAGATGAAAATTTATGTTTTTGTCCAACACTTATTTTTATCAAACAAAATATTTGGATAACTATACAGTATTATATTTGTCACCTCAAGGCCCATCTTTTGAACAATTAGGAATGCTGGGTATTTTCAACAAAGAGAAGGGTATATTTCCCCCTCCCCTATTTGTTAAAACGATAATCAGTTTTTTGTTTGTTTTTCTTTTTTTGTTTATCTTGTTTGCTTATTATTAATGATATGTGAATTATTTTTAAAAGATGGATCATTTTAGATGTCAGCTATGCTTACAGACCATTGTGGCCTATTTTGTTTTAGCTGACGAATGAAAGCTATCGTATTGTTTTTGAATAAATTTACTTACCTACCTAAAAAAAAACACTAATTTGTGTTTGGTTTATTTGAAATTTTTCACAAGTCTTCGCAGAATTCGAAAAAAATTCGCAGAATTTCTTGAAAATTTAAATAAATTTAACTGTTTTCTAATAGCAATAAACTCAACAAAGTTATGGGAGGAAAACGGTTTATTAACTTTATGGACAACGTGGAAGCCCTGCATTACCTTAAAATGTATGTTGTTTGTGCAAGCTTCGGTTGGGGTGTAATTTGTAGCTAAGATTTGGCTGTATCTAATTGCGAATTTAATTTTGAAATTTACTTGCATATTTTTGGATTGAAAAATGCGTAAAATTTATTTTTTCAAACGTATAGACAGGTAAAATTTTGTTTTATTTTTAAAAATAACCTCAGACTATCTTAAAAAATGTCTAAATACTATGAAAGTCTTTGCTTGTTAAACACATAGATCTGAAACAAATGATTCCAGCGGTAAGCATCATGTTCTTTCCGTAGAAGTTGCAGCTTTAGCCCAGATGTGAAATTGCACGTTTCACAATAAATGTTGCCCATTAGCTTTTCATGGCTGCAGTAGTTGCTGTAACCTAATAAAGAGCGAACCACAGCCCATAAAAACCAAAAGTTAAATACGCTTTTAAAAAAAACTGACTAGTGAAAAAAATTGCTTTGTGACATTGATTTAAGAATTGTAACTATTATTTCGTAAAAGTTTATTGTGAATCTGTCTCACTTTTTTTTCAAGCCTAGTGGGCTACCGGAACATCATAGAGAGGTGCTTAACGGCCTATTCAAAACATATTTCTCATATATACATGCTTTTTATAAACGCTGCCATGTACAAGTGCCATATGGCACTAAAATGGCACTTTTTGTGCCACTTCTATCAAAACATCGTAGAGAAATTTTTAATAGCTCACATAAAAGATATTGCTCATATTATCGCGTCCCCTATAAAATACACCATCTGCAAGTGCCAAATGGCACTAAAAATGGCACTATTGGTGCCAAGCCTCAAGTGGAAAAGCTGGGGCTAGTGGGCATCAAAAGTTTCATAGAGATATGTTTAATGGCTTATTTGAAAGCTATTTATCCTATCTACGTGCTTTTTACCAGTTCTATCATCCGTAAATGCTACTTAACACTAAAAAGTCACTTTTGGTGTCACTTCTTAAGTAGAAATGCTTGGAAGCATTAAAGAATACCATTATAACAGCTATGGTCCAAAACTGCTAACTGGATACACACCAGAAACCCTCTCGTATACTCCCTCTCCCAGCCCCGTTAGTAAGTCTCATTAGTCCGCCGGGTGAATTCACTATGAATTCTTTAACACGGTCAGCCGACGTGGGGGCTCGCAAAATGATTCTTGAAATATCGGCAGTTCTTAGGAGGAAGAAATTCGTAGAATAACAAATAACTGAATCACAAAATTCCAAATGACTGTTCATTGACGTATCCCCTCCTCTCCTCCTGTTCGCAAAAGTTGGGCTTTGCCAATATAGTTTAAATATCTTACTCTTTATCATAAAAGCTTTTATTAACTCAATGTTATATAATTGCAAATTACAAATGTATTTGCTGAATTATGTCCAGTAACTTTACTTTTGGTGATGATAGAGCTCTCCATTGTATTTGAGAAAAGGGCAGTGAGTTTCACAACTTGGTTCTTCAAGAACAATTAGATTCGATTGGATATCAGAATGGAAAGGGTTCAGTTCCCTAATCAGGTATTTTCACTTCAATCATGGTTTTATGCCTCATATATGATTATTTTTCAGCTAGTTCACTATTTTTGTTTATTTTTTTGTGAATTGTGAACTATTCCATACACTATTTTTGGAATAAATTACGCCCCAGACCCCAACCCCTTGCACTCAGGAATTGGAGAAGTGTAGGCATATGGTTCTGGAACCACTCAAAGTTGTATCTTGAAAGAAAGATTGACTACTGTTACATTTATTTATTCATATTATTTCCTTTTTTTCACTATCTAATAGACATAATAAAACAATTTGTAATGTATATAGAGGAATCATAGCACTAAGAACCTACTAACATTTTTTTCTGTGATATTTTTCTGGTTATCAGGTTACTTTCAAACTTATTCGTGCTTATTGCTATTCACACACCTGCATGTTTATATTGTTGGCGTTTAACAGGGGGGGGGGGGTGATGTTTAGTGAAATAAGTTAGACATAAAAAAAATTGCATAGGTTTTGAAAAATAGTTACTCTTTTCTAACTGTCGAGGTTACCCACCTTAAAAAATCGTGTACACCATATTGTATATCATAGATTTCTCAGCATTATTTGAAAAACAATCAGAAATTAAGCCATTTTTTGTCAACTGAATGTAAGTAGCGACATTACAACTCAAAACAAACAGAAACTATTCCTTATATAAGAGTGCTTCCCCCTTGAAAAAAATAAAAATAATAGCAGTGTTGCTTTTGCATTAAATTTAAATTCAAAAAGGGCAAAAATTAATTTTTAAAAAAATTGTTTTTTTGAAGGAAGTAAAGAGCAAAGTATAAGCTGAAAACCAACAAAAATTATAACTTCAGTAGTATCCCATCAATGGTTTTAAACGAACCCATACCCATTAATTTGTTAACTTTAAGAAAAAACCTGTTACTATTAATTAAAATGTTTTTTACTACAGAAAAAAATGTTATTATTACTTGTTATTATTAGAAATAACTTGTTAGTATTAAGACAAACATGATATTATTAAGAGAAAAACTTGTTACTATTAAGGAAAACATGTCACTATTATCAAAAGAACGTATTAGAATTAATGAAAAAACTTTCTACTGTCAAAAAATATAGTTTTTTGAAGAAAACAAAATTTATTATGACTCTTTACTATTAGAGAATTTTTTGTTAGTATTGAAAAAAAATTGTAACTATTAAGTAACAGACTTGTTACTGTTAGAAAAAACTTATTACTGTGCTGAAAAAATTTGTTAATTAAAAAATTGCTGTTATTAAAAAATGTTTTTATCAAGAACAAAATGTTATTATTACTCCTTACTTTTATAAAACAAATTAGTATTAAGAAAAACATGTTATTATTCAGAAACAAAATTTTTCTATTAAGAAAAATGTTTCTATCAAGAATAAAATGTTATTATTGCTCGTTACTATTAGAAAAAAAATTAGTATTAAGAAAAAATTTTACTATTCAGAAGAATCTTGTAGCTATTTAGAAAAACATTTCAGTTATAAGAAAAAAACTTGTTGCTATTCAGAAAACTCATTTATCAAGAAAACATATTATTAATACTCTTTACTATTAGAAAAAAGTCTGTGAGCATTAAGAAAAACTTTAACTATTACTCGTTACCATTAAGAAAGTTTTTGTTTTAGTATTAAAAAATTGTTCCTAGTAAAAAAATTTTTTTATTATTAAAATAAAATGTTGCTATTCAGAAAAACATTTTACTATTAGAAAATATTTGTTAGTATTAAGAAAAAACTTGTTGCTATTAAGAACAAATTTGTTAGCATCAAGGAACACTTTTTACTTTGTTTCTTTTGTTTCTGAAGTGTTCCTTGATGCTAACAAATTTGTTCTTAATAGCAACAAGTTTTTTCTTAATACTAACAAATATTTTCTAATAGTAAAATGTTTTTCTGAATAGCAACATTTTATTTTAATAATAAAAAATTTTTCTTACTAGGACCAATTTTTTAATACTAAAACAAAAACTTTCTTAATGGTAACGAGTAATAGTTAAAGTTTTTCTTAATACTCACAGACTTTTTTCTAATAGTAAAGAGTAATAATAATATGTTTTCTTGATAAATGAATTTTCTGAATAGCAACAAGTTTTTTTCTTATAACTGAAATGTTTTTCTAAATAGCTACAAGATTCTTCTGAATAGTAAAATTTTTTCTTAATACTAATTTTTTTTTCTAATAGTAACGAGCAATAATAACATTTTATTCTTGATGAAAACATTTTTCTTAATAGCAAAATTTTGTTTCTGAATAATAACATGTTTTTCTTAATACTAATTTGTTTTATAAGAGTAAGAAGTAATAATAACATTTTGTTCTTGATAAAAACATTTTTTTAATAACAGCAATTTTTTAATTAACAAATTTTTTCAGCACAGTAATAAGTTTTTTCTAACAGTAACAAGTCTGTTACTTAATAGTTACAATTTTTTTTCAATACTAACAAAAAATTCTCTAATAGTAAAGAGTCATAATAAATTTTGTTTTCTTCAAAAAACTATATTTTTTGACAGTAGAAAGTTTTTTCATTAATTCTAATACGTTCTTTTGATAATAGTGACATGTTTTCCTTAATAGTAACAAGTTTGTTTCTTAATAATATCATGTTTGTCTTAATACTAACAAGTTATTTCTAATAATAACAAGTAATAATAACATTTTTTTCTTGAATAAAAACATTTTAATTAATAGCAACAAGTTTTTTCTTAATGTTAACAAATTTTTTCTAATAGTAACAAGTTTTTTTCCTAAATGGTAACAGGTTAATTTTTATTAGCAACAAGTTTGTTTTTGATATAAACATTTTTCTTAATAGCAACACGTTTGTTCTTGACATAAACATTTTTCTTAATAGCGACAAGTTTTTTTCTTTGTAGTAACATTTTTTCTGAATACTAGCAAGATTTTTCCTTAAACTAACAAATATTTCTTTTTGAACCGAGGTTTTTCTTAATAGAAACAAGTTTTTCTTAATACTAAAAAAATGTTCTAATAGCAATAAGGTTTTTCTTAAAACTGAGAAATTTTTCGTAATAGTTATTAGTTTTTTCCCTTTTTAATATTAACAAGTTTGTCCCATAAAAGTTACAACTTTTTTTTCAATACTAATAAAAATGTTTCTAATAGTAACGAGTAATAGTAACATTTTGTTCGTGATGAAAATGTATTTCTTAACGGCAGATTTTCCTTATTGATTCTAATAAGTTCTTTTTATAATAGTGACAAGCTTTTCTTAATAGTAACAAGTTTATCTCTTAATAATATCATATTTTTCTTAATGCTAATTTTTTTTTAGTAGTAGCAAGTAATAATAACATTTTGTTCCTGATAAAAACATTTCACTTAAAAGCAACAAGTTTTATCTTAATGCTAACAAATTTTGTCTAATAGTAACAAGTTTTTTTCTGAATAATAATTTTCTGAATAGTAACTAGTTTTTCTTAGCATTAACAAGGTTTTTCTTAGTAGCAACAATTTTTTAACATGTATTTACTAAAATAAGAATTTTTTAAAATAATTGTAACGTCTCTTAATACCATTTTTCAATGGATTGAGCAACACTATCGATGATAACCACGAGTTGTGCTCAATAATAGTAAACGCTTCAAGTCCTTGCATGAATTTTATGTCTAGTACAATACTGATTATTTTATCATAGAGTCCTCGCCACACAATTGCAATAATAGATGTTTCTAGGATATTCTAAAAATATTCTAGCACCAAGCAGCACCGAGCGGAAAACTTTAAAATAGTATACTATTAAACACTTTGTGAACGAATCCTCTTGCATTTGTTTTGACTCAAACTGTATAGTTTTCAAGTTTTAAAGAGCAAATTTCCGTGACACTCGCTCTTTTAAATTTCAAACTATACAGTTCGAGTCAAAAAAATGCCATATTGGATAAAGTCTATGTATAAGCGTGCAGTGTGAAGGTATTAACACATGGTCCCTATCTTACTTCATACCAAGACGTTTGTTTAGATTACAGACAAAGTCTTGGTCCGGAGAAAGTTCAATAGTTGGCGGGAGGGAGTTTTGTTTTTCTATCCACACAGTTTCTATCCCTGACAGTCTCCAGCTCAGTAGATTTTGTTTTTCTAGGAATTTTTTAACTTGTTTTTATTTCTTATGTTTGTATATTTTATTTAATTTTGCACAAGGTAGAATCGCTTAGAAAATGCTTAATTTTACACTATTGTTTTACCCTTTCGCTGACCGGCCCCACCCTAGACCTCCGGTCTTTGGCCATGGCAGTTGCTCCCTTGTCCTCCGACCGCCCCCTCCTGGTAGACAATGTCATGAATTTGTTTTCTATGTGCCTATTTTATATATGTAAATATGTTCGGGTGTCTATTTTATGTTGTTTTGTAGTGCATTATATATTAAGGAAACAATTTCTTCTATTTTTGAATATTTATTCAACAGATTGAGGTTAGGTTCGGCTAGTTGTATTTTGATATTGGAGGAGTATACATCAATTTAAAACACCATATGGATCATTCCTTTGCATACCATCAATGTATGGACAAACAACACTTATAACGAAAATATTACAAAATCTTGAAAAATGTTTTAAGAAATCTGAGAAATTTCTATTATTGCTAAAGTGTGTGGCAAGAATCTTATGATAAAATAAAGAATATTACCCCAGAAATATAATTGATTCGAAGATTTGACGTTTTTATTATTATTCAACCAAATTTGTGATTTATTATTGACGATTTAGCTCAATCCTTTGAAGAATAGTCTGCAGAGATGTTACAATTATTTACGGTCTCGTTTCATTATGAAAATATTTCCATAGTTGTTGTTCTCCGTTACCTCTTTCATCAGACCAAATGTATGAGAACGCTTGGATTTATTTGTTTTATTACATCTTCTATTGGGTTTTTTGCGATTCAAGTTCTCCTATATGTTTAAACAAGAAAATATACACTGGTGAGCCAAAATTTTTACTATCGAAATACAATCAAGATAATAATAAACCTTATTACACTCACACATTCTGTTACATCTTAATCAAAACCTACCTGAAGAGCTAACTATTGTCAAAGATTTTTGTGCAATGAAATTACTGTAAATCTACCTATGAATAGTAAAAAAGGACATTAGTCACGATCATGACGCTGAAAAATCTAAATGAATATAGATATTTATTTTCCTTCCTAGGTAATTCAAAACCGAGGCTTAGTAAAAATACGCTCAAACAAGGTATTCACAATGAATTCATTAATTTCCTAACTGAGCTTTGTTTATATTTAACTGAAGGCAATGTTCAACTGTCAAATTGTATTATGCAACAGATAAAGCAGCATTGTTCATTTTTACGTGCCCTAGCTTGTATAAACAAAAGAAAATATCTTAAAAGAAAACGCCTTGTTCAAGCGGGTGGTAGTTTCTTTTTATTGTTACTACCAATGATCGCTGAATTTGTAAACACTATTCTCTAGAAATGGGTAAATCTTACAAATTAACGACAGTTGAACTCGTTCTTTCACCAGAAGAGCACTTTGAATATAATCTTGATTCTTTTAAAAGTTGTTAGTATTAAGAAAAGAAAAAAACTCTTACTATTATCAAAAACTTGGTACTATTATAAGAATTTGTTAGTATTATGAAAAACATAATACTATTAAGAGACAAACTTGTTACTATTAAAAAAAACCTATTACTATTACGAAAAAAACATTTTAGTGATAATTAAAACAGAACTTGTTGCTATTTAGGAAAATTATTTAAAAAGAACAAAACGTTATTATTACTCGTTACTATTAGAGTTTTTTTTATTATTTTGAAAAACATGTTACTATTAAGAGTAAACCTTGTTATTATTAAGAAAAAAGCTTATTGCTATCAATAAAAATTTGTTAGTTAAAAAAAACTTGTTGCTATTAAAAAAATTTGTTGAAAAACTAACAAGTTTGAAAAGAAAAACTTATTGCCATTAAAAAAAAACTTTGTTACTCATAGAAAATTTTTTAAGTATTAACAAAAACATGTTACTATTTAAAAAAAAATATATTAAGAAAAACGTTTTTAGAAATAACGAACGCTTTGCTATTAAGAAAAACCTTGTTAGTATTAACAGATACTTGTTATTATTCAGATAAATACTTTTTAATGTTTAAAAAAATGTGTCACTATTCAGTACAAACTTGTTGCTATTAAGAAAAATATATTACTAATAAAAAAATGTTTTTATCAAGAAAAAATACAATTATTACTCAATACTATTAGAACTTTTTTTAGTATTAAGATAAATATTTTACTATTCAGAAGAAACTTGTTACTATTAAGAGAAACATGTTGCTATTAAGAAAAAAACTATTATCCATAAATAAAAATGTTTTATATTGAAAAATGTTATTATTACTCCTTATTTAGAAAATTTTTCGTTATTATTAAGAAAAACTTGTTATTATTCAGAATAAAACTTGCTCTTGTTAGAAAAAAATAGTAATAAGAAAAAAGTTGTTGCTATTACGAACATGTTTTTGTCAAAAACAATTTTAATTAAGAAAAACACTTTTGCTATTAAGAATAATTTTTGTTAGTATTATGATAAAAATTTGTTGATATTAAGAAAAAAGTTTTATATAGAAGTTTGCGAAAAATTTGTTGGTATTAAGAAAAACACTGATCAAACAGTTCGTGGTAACGAACTGTAGTAAGGAGCGACCCGGCTCAATAGTAACCAAAACTCTAAAGAATTGAATTTTGATATCAATAGCTACATCAAAAGAATCGCATTTTAATGCTGATTTTAAATATATAAGTTTCATCAAGTTTAGTCCTACCCATCAAAAGTTACGAGCCTGAGAAAATTTGCCTTATTTATGAAAATAGGGGGAAACACCCCCTAAAAGTCGTAGGATCTTAACAAAAATGACACCATCAGATTCAGCGTATCAGAGAACCCTACTGTAGAAGTTTCAAGCTCCTATCTACAAAAATGTGGAATTTTGTATTTTTTGCCAGAAGACAAATCACGGGTGCGTGTTTATTTTTTTTTTTTTTTTTTTTTTTTTTTTTTTCCCAGGTGTCATCATATCGACCAAGTGGTCCTAGAATGTCGCAAGAGGGCTCATTCTAACGGAAATGAAAAGTTCTAGTGCCCTTTTTAAGTGACCAAAAAATTTGGAGGGCATCTAGGCCCCCTCCCACGCTCATTGTTTTCCCAAAGTCAACGGATCAAAATTTTGAGATAGCCATTTTGTTCAGCATAGTTGAAAACCATAATAACTATGTCTTTGGGGATGACTTACTCCCCCACAATCCCTGGGGGAGGGGCTTCAAGTTACAAACTTTGACCAGTGTTTACATATAGTAATGGTTATTGGGAAGTGTACAGACGTTTTCAGGGGAATTTTATTTTATTTGGGGGTGGGGCTGAGGAGAGGGGGCTATATTGGAGGATCTTTCCTTGGAGGAATCTGTCATGGGGGAAGAAAAATTCAATGAAAAGGGCGCAGGATTCTCTAGCATTACTATAAGAAAACAATGAAAAATAAACATGAAAACGTTTTTTTCAAATGAAAGGAAGAAGTAGCATTGAAACTTAAAACGAACAGAGATTATTACGCATATGAGGGGTTCTAAAAATACTTTAGCATAAAGAGCGAGGTATTTAGGAGGAGATAAATACCTTGCTCTTTATGCTAAAGTATTTTTAGTAATTTCAACTATTTATTCTACGGCCTTTCTGATTCAGGGGTCATTCTTAAAGAATTGGGACAAAACTTACGATTTAGTGTAAAGAGCGAGGTATTAACGAGGGTACAAACCCCCTCGTATACATAATAAAAATATAAGGTTATGAAAGTTTGTTACGTAAGTTAATTCTTAAGTTACGCATATTTTTTACTAATAAAAACGTTCGTTAAAATTAAAAGTTCTAGTTGCCTTTTTAAGTAACCGAAAAATTACAGGGCAACTAGGCCTCCTTCCTCACCCCTTATTTCTCAAAATCATCTGATCAAAACTACGAGAAAGCCATTTAGCCAAAAAAGGAATTAATATGCAAATTTCATTTTAATAATTGATGTGCGGAGAGCCAAAACCAAACATGCATTAATTCAAAAACGTTCAGAAATTAAATAAAAAAAAACTAATTTTTTTAGCTGAAAGTAAGGAGCTACATTAAAACTTAAAACGAACAGAAATTACTCCGTATATGAAATGGGTTGTCCCCTCCACAATCCCTCGCTCTTTACGCTAAAGTTTGACTTTTTGCCACAATTCTACTTTTTAAAACAATTAAAAGCTTTAGCGTAAAGAGCGAGGGATTGTGGAGGGGACAACCCATTTCATATACGGAGTAATTTCTGTTCGTTTTAAGTTTTAATGTAGCTCCTTACTTTCAGCTAAAAAAATTAGTTTTTTTTTATTTAATATTATCAAGAGGCAAACTTAATGCTATTAAGGATTTAGGGTATAATCGGGTATAACCTGAAAACAGAAATAACATTCTAAAGCAAAGCAGTGGACGAAAACTATTCATTGCTATGCTTTGAAATATTATACCCATTTTTTCTATATTTTCGATGCTCTAAAATTCTGAAAAATACCTATATTAGGTTTTTCGTTCAGAGAAATACTGTTTTTCGTATTTTATTAAAAAAAACATCAATATTCTCCCCCTGAATTTTGAATTTTACATCCCCACAAAAATATCAGGAAATCGTGCCACTGCCTACAAGTTTAAATGGAAAGTATTCTCAGATGAAGAAAATCACAATTAAAAGCCTTGGATTCGTTCTCGTAAGATGCATTGGTGAAAACATTGCAGTTTTCTGAAACAGAATTAGAATATATTCAGAATAGACCCTTAGACTTATGAAGGAGCCCTAGTAATGGCATTAAACTAACTCCAAAATTTTTGTATTGATTTAAAGTAAGTTTTATTCCATAGTAAAGACAGTATTTCTAATCAAATTGACACCCTAAAGTCCTGAAGCATCACATATAATATAGATGCGCAATTTTAGGTTTGGTTTTAAAATTATGAAGTTTTTATTCCAATATCACATTTTCGTTAGTAATACCACATTGAAACGTGAACATAAACTAGAAAAATTAATTTTTTATATTTGACAAGACTTTTGTTCTGGAAAAACTACAACATTCATTATCTGCTGATTTCCAAAGATAGCTATACTTTCAAAGGAAAGCTGCACTACCTAGAAATCTTTGGTTTTTATTTTATTGTTTTATTGTTAATGTTTTTATTTTATCAACATTTTTTGTTTTTTGTTTGATTTTGCAACTGCCAATATCAAACAGTGAACATGGTGGTCTTTTCCGTCAAAAATCAATCGCGCTCTTCTTAATTTTTTAGGATACATATGGCCGTGAAACCTCTTAGTCACAAGCCCAAATTATAAGGTTTCGTTTTTCCTCTCCTTCGTTTTTACATCAAGTTCACTTTTTTACATGTTTTGTATGTTTATTGTGCTTTGCATGTTTATAATTGACGTTTTGGAATGTTTATACATGAAAATCTTATAAGAAAAATTTAGTGTTCTACATCCTTTTGTATATTTATCTTATTTTGCTAGCTTTTGGTTTTTGTTTTTGTGTGTTTCTAAATTAAGATTTTGTATGAAATTCACTTTTGTACACGTTTTGTATGCTTTTTATGTTTTGCATGTTTATAATTTACGTTTTTGTATGTTTTTATGTGATGATTTTGAATAAAGTTTACGTTTTTATATGTTTTTGTATAATTATTATACTTTGTGTGTATATAATTTCTGTTTGGGTAGGTTATTTAAAGTTTTTTATGTTTAATGTTTTTTATATTACTTGTTTACATTTTTTTTTATTTTTACATGAAGGTTTCACATGAAATTTACCTGTCTTTGAAGGTTGAGACTAGAGAGTTCAATGCACTTCTAGCCGACGATGAGGTGATTGTTCGAGTTGAGGCATGCGGAGTAAATTTCGCCGATATTTATACGAGACTTGGACTCATGCCAGATATATCACTACCGACTGTCATTGGATTAGAAGCTAGTGGAGTAATAGAAGCAGTCGGTCCTAGAGTATTAGATCTAAAGGTAATATATTTGCTTCCATAAGGCTGAAACTAAACTTTGATTAAGTTTATTTTTGAGCTGGTTGCTGATGTCATTTCGCTTAATGAAAAATTTTCATCATACAGGTGAATGATTGATTCACTTTGTTTCCTCATTTTTGAGCTTTGTCATGATTTGGTAATTTTTAACGTAATTTTTTGGTAATTTTAGGTAATTAGGACCAAGGATGACTTGGTCCTTTAAAACATTAATTAAAAAACTCTCTAAATAAAATAAACTATCTTAATAAATGTAAAGAAGTCCAATAAACCAAAAATGAGCAAAAATAAAGACAAATAATCTATCAAGCTTAAAACTAGCATAGATCAGCATCGATAAACAAATGAAACTCCAAAATGAAGAGAAATTACAATAAATAACCGAGTCAAACTCAAAACTAACAGAAATTAACATGAGTAGGGCTCTAAACCGATATGCCTTCCCAAGGCGAGAACATTTTTTGCTAATCACAGAAAAAATACAAATAAAGGTGAATTGTCAGTTTAATATTCATATTAGTGGCGGATCCAGGGGGGCACACGCCCCCCTGACGTACTCGTGGATAAGTGGTTGGGACCGCTTGCTCTGGTCTGGGTTGCGACATTTTTTTTTGTAATTGATTTAAATAGTTGAGTTTTTAATAAGTTTTTAATTATTAAGACTGTTTCTTTTTGCGACAGGTTTTAGTCACTTTGTGAAGTTTCTGTTATATTTACTAATGTCGCATACCGCCTAAAAGTATTAAAATAGATTAAGGTTTATCAAGGAAATATGTCCGTATTACCACAAATTCCAACTGGAAGGAAAAATCTTCATTTCCTAATGAAGGGGGAGATTCCCCTCCTTACAAGGAGGGAAAATTTAAAATCCGAACTTCTTTAGTCTGTCGAAATGATGTTTCAGGATTGCTTTGTCCCAACGGAGCTTAAAGGCAAAACATTTTCTTGTTTTTACTGTCAAAAATTGTTTTTCAGTCTTTCTATGGCACTGAGGCGAAGATACTGATACCATTATTTTTTTTGGCTGTTTGATTTGGTTTTTTGGGTTTTCTATTTTGCAAAGCAGGATGATTTTTACATCCATCTTGAAAAAAGGGTCTAGGATGAATATTAAGAAAAAACTTATTCTGACTTGTTACTCGAACATGAGAAACAAACGGGTTTAGGAGGAATATTAAGAAAAGAATTTGTTCTGAAATGATACAAGAAAACCTTATTAAAAGTAATGCTTGATATTGGGGTCTGCATAAAGCCACTTCAACAAAAAATTTCGTTGCTGCTTCAACAAATCGTCGCTTCAATAAACTGTCGTTTCATCAAACCCTTGCTTCAATATATCGTCACCTCAATAAATCGTTGCTTCAATAAATAGTCGCATCAAAACCAGTACTTAAAACAGTTTTGATTGTTCTTTATGATTTTCTCTCTTCTCTTCAGTGCTTGGCTTCTCCCAATTTTTCTAGCAATTTTCGACGGTGTTTTAGATAGCTTTAATTTTGTCGCCAAATCTGGAACTACATTCCTTGATTACAGACATGAGCCTTTCCACTTCTGTGGGTTGTTTCATTTTTGTCTTCTGCCATCGATAGTTGATCCTAATTGTGTTTCGATTTTTTTTTACTGTGTGGATCAATTTTAATGCATTTTCTTCTTTGAATATTTGTTTTTAGATTCCATATCTTCTGTTGGCATTTTTTTCATGTGACATTTGGTTTTTGGTTTTAAGAGTCGATGGAGTATTTTCCAGGGTATTTTTGTTTTTCTTCAATACTATTTTTGAAACTTGGAAAATTATCTACCTTGGGTGGAAGCAGTGGTAGTACTGAAATTTCTAGTGAATTTAGAATTTTTGGTAGCTTTTGTGGGGTTGTTCTTAGTCTTTTTTCACTTCCTTCAGCTTCGGCCAATGGCTTTTTTCTTTTGAACTTTGTATGTTACTTCAATTTGAAATCGTATAAAGGTACAAAATTATTTGAAAAAAATTGCCCGCATATTCAATGGTTTTACCAACAGTGAATATAATTCTTATCAAAGTTACATTTAGATGAAAAGGAATGGTAATAACGAAAGCTTTATATCTTTGTTAGTCATTTCTTCTTTAAATTTGACTCGTATCTTGATTTCCGTCTTTCCTTACTTTTAAGTTTTGCTTTGATCGGAAAAGTTCTTTCCTTTTTTGCTTACCATGACCTGAAAGTATTTGATTTAGTTTCATTTGCGCTGCAAAGCCTTGTTGTTGGTTTTTGTTTTTTCCAGTTCACACTTCTTTCTTCATCGATGACTCGTTTCTTGACTCCATATTTCCTTAGTTCTATGTTTTTGCCTTTATCTACCAAGTCTTTTTCTTATTTCTTACCTTGAATTAGTCTGAAAATATTTTCCTTTAGTGCGGCAATGTCTAGTTCTTGTTTTTTCGACTGTTTTTCCAGTTCATAGATTTTTTTTTCTTCATCTGTGACTCGTTTCTTGACTGCTTCTGAAAGCATTAGATTTAGTCTGATTTTTTCTTTTTGCGCTATAAAGGCTAGTTCTTGTTTTTACCTTGTTTTTCTAGTTTACGAAAAAGCATCTTTCTTCTTAGTTTCCAACTCGTTCCTTCGGCTTATCGTTAATTTTTTTTTGTTTTACACTTTTGTATGTCTCTTCGAAGTCTCTAATACTTTTTTCTTCCCCGTCAATGCGTTGCGCACGTAGGTACGGCAACACTTATTACTTTTAAAATAGAGACCATTGATAAATTGAAAAATTTTAATGGAATTCAAATGACGTGCCGACTCTTTTAAATCAAAAATAAACTTTTTTTTTCTTATTTTCAAGTATTTTTCTAGTTTGAATTATAAAATTAAGAATATTACTTAGACATCATAAAAATGTTTACAGTTATCAGTTAAAAACAACTATTTTAATCGAAATTTTCAGGAATTATTCTAGTTTCAGTCGACAAATCAGATTTCTTGTTAAAACCCCCCAAAATTACAGCATTTTACAAAACAATATAAGATTGTTTTTATAATGGTAAAAATTCTATTTTGATTTTCTTATGCAGGAAGATGTTAATAAAATTAGCTACTACAGAGCTATAGAAAAATGCAGTTTTTCATAAAAAATTTACTTTGTTTACTAAATTATTTTTTCAAGTTAAAGTTTTTAAATACATCAATTTCCTTCCAACTGAAGCCATTAAAAAGCTCTCTGTAATTTCGAGTGCAACTATAGAATACATATAGTTTAAAAATCATTTTTTAATAACAAAAGGATTTTAACTTTCATCAATTTTCTCAGGAATAAGTGGCTTAGAAGAAACCATCTTACTGTTTAAGCTATGTATTCTTACATCCCCTTATATTATAATCATGACGACATAACGGATTTCATCAGAGCTAAAGTCATAATATAGTGTTTTTCTATCTACGTCATAGTTCTAATGAAACTATTTTTTACGATTGTATTGTATTGTATCAGATTAACGACGCTTCTTGACTACTATGGTCCCCGCGTCGGCCCAGTAGTGCATTGCTACAGCATGATTCGATCTCTGGGTCCCGTATTACCAAGCTAAGGTCAAACCCACTGCGTCACCACAGGACGAAACTATGACGATATTTATTGTCTAGTATTTATTTAAAAAAGAAAGAAAAAAGATGCCGTATATGCAGGACATCGTGGCTGCGGTAGCTTTTCTTGATTTTCAAACCAACATATTTTCCTTGTTGATAAAGCCAAGGGACGACAAGTTTCCTTTATATTGGTTTTGGACCAGGCAGTTCTAACAATGTACTTCTTGTTTTGATCTGACTCTATTCTTAGGAGTTATAGGTTTTTATGTTTCTTAGTATTATCGTCTCTTACTAGGTTGCTGCTAGTTATCACTGTGACCTGGATTACAAGGTTTCCAGCTACTACTGTAACTTGGATTAATATAAAACTACAAACAGGTAAAAGCCTATGGCTTTTTATGGCGCTTGGTATTTACCAAGTAACATATAGCGATCGTAAATTCTGTCGGTCCCAGTTTTGCTTGTTTAGACACTTTCTGATAAGCTAGGATGATGAAATTTGGAAGACATATCAGTGATAAGACTAGATTAAAGTAGAAATAGTCGTTTCCCCGATTCGACCATTTGAGGGCAGTGGGGGACGGTTAATTCGGAAAACTTAGAATAAAGGAGGTATTTTTAAATTACGAATGGGTGATCAGATCTTGACGAAATTTTATATTTTGAAGGATATCGTGTCTCAGAGCTCTTATGTTAAATTCCGATCGGATCTGGTGACATTAGAGGGAGTCGGAGGGGGAAACTTAAAATTTTGGAAAACGCTTAGAGTGGAAGGATCCGGATGAAACTTGGTGGTAAAAATAAGCGTAAGTCCTAGATACGTAATTGAAATAACTGGAACGGATCCGCGCTCTTCGGAGAGTTGGGGGAGGGTTAATTCCGAAAAATTAGAGAAAATAAGATATATTGAACTTACAAAGGAGTGATCTAATCTTAAAGCAATTTTATATTTAGAAGGAGCTCGGAACTCAGATCTCTTATTTTAAATACCAACTGGATCCAATGTCACTGGGCGGGAGTTTGGGGGAGGGGGAACCTGAAATCTTGGAAAAGGCATAGAGTGGAGAGATCAGGATGAAACTTTGTGGAAAAAATAAGCAAAGTCCAAGATACTTGACTGACATAACCTGATCTGATCTTCTCTCTTTGGGGGAGTTGGGATGGTGGGGTAAATCGGGAAAACGAGAAAAAATGAGGTATTTGTACCTTACAAACAGATGATCAGATCTTAATGAAATTTGACATTTAAAAGGATCTTGTGCTTCACAGCTCTTATTTTAAATTCCAAACAGATTCAATGACATTGGGGAGAGTTGGAGAGGAAACTGGGAATCTTGGAAAACGTGAAAATTGAGGCATCCTTATCTTACGGATGGGTGATCGGATTTTAATGAAATGTGATATATAGAAAGATCTTATGTCTCAGAAAATCCATTTTCATTTCGAATCGGATACGGGGATATAGAGAGCTGGAGAGGGGAAGCCGAAATCTTGGAAACCGGAAATCTTGGGAAAGGCTTAGACATAACTGGAACGGATCCACCCTTTATAGGGGAACTAGGGGGGGGGATGTTAATTCGGGAAAATTACAAAAATCGAGGCATTTTTAACTAAAGATCAAGTGATCAGATCTTAATGAAATTTGATATTTAGTAGGAACTCATGTCTCAGTGCTCTTATATTAAATCCCGACCAGATCTAGTGACATTAGGGGGAGTTGGAGGGGGACACCGGGAATCTTGGAAAACACTTAAAATGGAGAGATTGGGATGAAACTTGGTGGGTAGAATAAGCAAATTTCGTAGATACGTGATTGACATAACCGGAGTGGATCCGCTTTCTTTGGAAGAGTTAGGGGGTTCCAGTGCTTTGGGGAGTTTGTTGCTTCTGGACTTTCTAGGACGATGAAAATTGGTAGGCGTGTCAGGGACCTGCACAAATTGACTTGATAAAGTCGTTTTCCCCGATTAGACCATCTGAAGACTGAAGGCTGAAGGGAGAGGAAAAATTAGAAAAAAATAGGTATTTTTAACTTACGAGTGGGTGATCGGATATTAATGAATTTTGATATTTAGAGGGACCTCGTGTCTCAAAGCTCTTATTTTAAATCCCAACCGGAATTAAACCTCTGATTTTCCTTTAAATCAATCTATTGATTCTTAGAATTTTGCTAGAGCTCATGCCATATGTGCTCTTTGCTCTTCCATCCTCGTCACGAGTGCCATATGAGCTCTTAGCTCTTGTTTTATTTGGAATAGTAAGAGACACTTCAGTGAATAAGGCATTGCACCAAACCCAATATGTACCATGGTTTGTCCTTTAATAGGTATCAGCCATGACACCAATGATGGTTACATAAAACCAAATTATATTTAACAGGTTCTCCTACGGAAACCTTATTACGATTTTTACTTCCTCTAGAGGACAAGTTTGAACAACTTTCAACCACATCACGAGTGGCCTGGAGGCTGCCATGGCGAGTCGTTCAACAATCTTTGCCCTTAGGGCTGGGTGGGGTTTTCATCCTCAAATTTCTACTACAACTCCTTCGATATGAAGTGCCCTGGGCTAAGAATTACTAACCAAAAAATAAATAAACAATAAATAAATAATACGTTGTGCCAGCATCGTTCTTTACTTAACTATCGCTATTGCCCTGCCTATGCGATTTTACCCGTCCCCTTAGTTAGCTTATTTTACAACTGGTCATAGCCCGTTAAAATGTTCTTAATGTTAAATTTGAAATAGTAACGATCCCCTGGCGTTCACATTTTCAAAAATAGCTGTTAACTCCTCTTATGAGTGTATCCTGTGGTGGTACAGTGGGTTTGATGTCATCTCTGTAATACGGAACTTGGAATTCAAGCCTAGCTGCAGCAACACACGGCACAAAAAACTTAGTCAAGAAGCGAAAACTTAGTAAAAGAAGAGAACTTAGTACAAAAAACTTAGCCAAAAGTGTCATCAATCCGGTACACACCACCAAAAAATCTTTGTTAAGACAAAGAACTTCCAAAATTGGTCTGATTTTTACTAATTTACAGCTAAGAAAAGGCTGAAATAACAGTTTTGTCTATTATTTGTCCTCTATATATTATATTTTTTCCTGTGGCAACTTTGTTTAAAAGAGGTGGTGGAAGACCCAACGAAGAAGCGGGCTCTTCAATTGGATGTAAAATTTTTAGATTTTTTTAGAGTCGGAATGACTGAACTAAAGTAAAATGCAATTTTTCAATTTTTTTGTATTTATTCACAATGTAAGAGAAGTATCAAAAAAAATTAAAATGAACCTGATTGAACAATTAAGTCTACTTTTAATGACACAACAGCTAACAGTCGGAACGACTGTTACCACTGTCACTGTCAAGGCCTATTTGGAACAATTGGTAACAATGATTACTACCACTGTCAAAGCGTATTGAAACTAAGAAAAGAGGAACGAACGCATCAAGAAGAATAACAAAAAAACAAATAAATACGCTGGAGTATTAGAACGAAACAAAATAGAAAGACGGAACAAATCTGAGTAAGAAAACAGGAGCAAAAACAAGAAATGGTAGAGGAAAGAAAAAGTGAAAGAATCTATATATATATAAATAAGTTGTCTGTGTGTTATGTCTGTTACACTTTGTCTGTTACGCCAGATTAAATCTTCTATATATATAAAAGAAAACAAACTAAAATGTAAAAACTGGGAATTGCATAAATATTTCGAAATATTTTGATAATAGATTAAAGTAATTCGAAAACCTTAAAACAGATACCCCAAATTTGAGGTTTAATATAAATTGTTAGAGCTTTAGCATGGTTGGCACGTAAAGATTTTTCCAAGTGTCAATGTTAGAATGAAAATTGACAAATTGAAGAAAACAAATCAATAAAAACAAGAAACTAAAAAAAACGAAAAAACTAAAAAAGAAAAAAAAACTAAAGAAGAAACTGTAACTATATATATATATATATATATATATATATATATATATATATATATATATATATATATATATATATATATATATATATATATATATATATATATATATACTAGCTGTTGGGGTGGCGCTTCGCGCCACCCCAACACCTAGTTGGTGGGGGCGCTTCGTGCCCCCCCCCAAGACCCCCCGCGCGCGTAAGTCGTTACGCGCCATATTAGTTACGCGCCATTGTAGTTGTGTCCCTATGTCCCACCTGTGAATATAGATATATATATATATATATATATATATATATATATATATATATATATATATATATATATATATATATATATAGTTTTTAACTACGTTATATGTTTTTAACTACGTAAAACTTGCGAATATACAACATTCTTTGCTGTCCCATCGTCTGTGCATATAAATAGATTGTCAGGTTTACCGACTCTTGAACATGCAACGCATAATGGTCCATGGGAAAACAATCCGTATTCAGATCTATACCTCATGATTCTATTGATTGCCCTTGAGCTTTGTTGATGGTGATTGCTAATCGACCATTTCCTTTGTTGCCGTCGTCATTTATATATACCCCTGTGCCCCCCGGCGTCCCCGTTGTAGTTGTGTCCCTGTGTCCGGGTCGTCATTTATATTCCCTGTGTCCCCGTCGTCATTTGTGTCCCGGTGTCCCAGTCTGTGATTTCTATTTGAGTGTCCCGGGCGTCATTTATATTCGTCAGGATATTGTAGGGCATCGTAGCATCGATGAGTTTAAGCAATTCTTGTCAACTGATTGTTTCGCCTATAAAGAATATTATCTCGAGGTAAGAACTGATCACCGACCACAACGATTGCCACTTTGGTGATAGTTGCGTATCAGGAGGCATCAATTCGATTGCTGTTTTTAAGCAGAAGCACTAAATTATTATTTTTGTGGAAAAGATGATATATATAAATATATATATATATTTTCTTTTTAGTTTTTTTGTAGTTTTTACCTTTTTTAGTTTTTTTCTTCTTTTGTATTAATGCTAAAGCCAAAGTTCAAACCTGGAGCCTCTCGGACCTAGAACCTGAAACATAACGCTTTACCAACTCAGCTACTTCGGCGTGAATACATTCGTTTTGAGCAGCTTCCTCGGGTGTTGCCATTGTAGGTTCTTACAATTAAAAATTTGTCTTTGAACGATATTCTTAAATACCTGTGTCCTGGTCGTCATTTATATTGCCTGTGTCCCGGTCGTCATTTGTGTCCCGGCATCCCAGTCTGTAATTTCTCCTTGAGTGTCCCGGTCGTTATTTATATTCCCTCTTTCCCGGTCGTCATTTGTGTCCCGGTCTGTAATTTCTCTTTGAGTGTTTTTTCTTTTTAGTATTTTTTAGTTTTTTACATTTTTTCTTTTTTCAGTTTTCTTTTTCTCCTTTATTTTTCAGCTTCACTATGAAATACATATCGCCGAACCTTTGTTTTTTTAACTAAAATCTGGTAGGCATTGATGACCTTATCCAAGTCAAGATCCCAAACCCAATCATCATCGCTATCATAACCCAATCATCATCGCTATCATTTTCAGTTTTGATATGTTTTGACTCTCGCTGTCCAGGTGGATCTTCATCTAACTGCGCGGTTTTGCGTTCTTTAGCCTCAAGCCTGTTTCCTTGCTGTTCTTTTGATTCCTCGGCACGCTTTCTTTTCTGACTTTCTCTATCAGCAGCAAGTTTTTTGGCATAGACTCTTTGAGCATCTTCATCGGCTTTTGCCATTGTAAGTTCATCAGTCATTTTAAACTTAAACATTATTAGATTTCTACGTGAACATATATGTCTTAAATATCTTTAATGACGTCACCGTCATAGCAAAAATGACGACAACTAACTTCATGACGCCAGTCGACACAGAAACATGACGTCACCTGATCCACAGACAGACAACTTATTTTTATATATATAGATAGATATAATTCTAAAATTTTCAGGTAATTTTCTATTTTGAAATAAAAACTAAAAATTATTGCTCAGACAACATAAATATTTTTGATATTTACATAATAGCTTTAGTGGTTCTGGACTGAAAACTAAACATGCTAATCAAATTGGGAATTGCAATCTTTTAGGTTGAAGAGGCAGATCCATTGGAATCATGAGAATGCGTGGAATAAGAAAAGCCTCACCCTCAAAAGGCCCTGTCAAGATTGTTGCCTCTATTACGTTATAACAGACATAACACATCATTTGTGTCCCGGTGTCCCGGTCTGTAGTTTCGTTAGTCGAAAAAACATGACGTCAGACGACAAACTACTTCATGACGACATACAGCTCAATCCTTATAATGACGTCAGTCGACAAACATGACGTCAGTCGACACACAAACATGACGTGAGTCGACAGACAGACAAACAACTTATTTTTATATATATAGATATATATATCTATATATATAAAAATAAGTTGTCTGTGTGTGGATCTGTGGATGGATCAGGTGACGTCATGTTTGTTCGCATATGACGTCTGAATTATTTCACACTAATACAAAAGAAGAAAAAAACTAAAAAAGGTAAAAACTACAAAAAAAAACTAAAAAGAAAAAAAAACTAAAAAAGCTAAAAAACTAAAAAAAACTAAAAATCTAATAACTAAAAAAAAACGGAAAAAAATAAAAAAAGGCAAAAACTACAAAAAAAATAAAAACTAATAAAAAAACTAAAAAAGCTAAAAAACTAAAAAAACTAAAAAAAAACTAAAAAAAGGTAAAAAACTAAAAAAAACTAAAAACTAAAAAAGAAAAAAACTAAAAAAAAGGAAAAAACTGAAAAATAAAAGAGAAAAAGAAAACTAAAAAAATATGAATAAATATATATAAAAATAAGTTGTTTGTGGGTTATGTCTGTCTGTCTGTCTGTCGAGTGACGTCGTGTTTGTCCGCATATGACGTCTGAATTATTTCACACTAATACAAAAGAAGAAAAAAAACTAAAAAAGGTAAAAACTACAAAAAAAACTAAAAAGAAAAAAAACTAAAAAAGCTAAAAAACTAAAAAAACTAAAAAAAGGTAAAAAACTAAAAACTAAAAAAAACTGAAAAAACTAAAAAAGGCAAAAACTAAAAAAAAACTAAAAACTAATAAAAAAACTAAAAAAGCTAAAAAACTAAAAAAACTAAAAAAACTAAAAAAAGGTAAAAAACAAAAAAAATTAAAAACTAAAAAAGAAAAAACTAAAAAAAAGGAAAAAACTGAAAAATAAGAGAAAAAGAAAACTAAAAAAATATTAACAAATATAAAAAATATAAATATAAATATAATATAAATTAGCAATCAACAAAGCACCGAGACACAAATGACGACCGGGACACAGGGAGTATAAATGACGACCAGGACATAAGTAAAAAAAAAACTAAAAAAACTAAAAAAATGGTAAAAACTACAAAAAAACTAAAAACTAATAAAAAAACTAAAAAATCTAAAAATCTAAATAAACTAAAAAAGAAAAAAAAGAAAAAAGGAAAAAAATAAAGGAGAAAAACAAAACTAAAAAACGAATGTATATACAGACCGGGACACCGGGATACAAATGACGACCGGGACACAGGGAATATAAATGACGACCGGGACACAGGGACATAACTACAAAGGGGACGCCGGGGTGCACAGGGGGATATATAAATGACGATGGCGACTCAGGGAATGGTCGATTAGCAATCACCATCAACAAAGCTCAAGGGCAATCATTAGAATCATGAGGTATAGATCTGAATACGGATTGTTTTCCCATGGACCATTATATGTTGCATGTTCAAGAGTCGGTAAACCTGACAATCTATTTATATGCACAGACAATGGGACAGCAAAGAATGTTGTATATTCGCAAGTTTTACGTAGTTAAAAACATATATATATATATATATATATATATATATATATATATATATATATATATATATATATATATATATATATATATATATATATATATATATATATATATATATATATATATATCTATATTCACAGGTGGGACATAGGGACACAACTACAATGGCGCGTAACTAATATGGCGCGTAACGACTTACGCGCGCGGGGGGGCTTGGGGGGGGCGCGAAGCGCCCCCACCAACTAGGTGTTGGGGTGGCGCGAAGCGCCACCCCAACAGCTAGTATATATATATATATCTTCTATCTATATAAAAATAAGTTGTCTGTGTGTGGATCTGTGGATCTGTGGATCAGGTGACGTCATGTTTGTCCGCATATGGCGTCTGAATTATTTCACACTAATACAAAAGAAGAAAAAAACTAAAAAAGGTAAAAACTACAAAAAAAACTAAAAAGAAAAAAAAACTAAAAAAGCTAAAAAACTAAAAAAAACTAAAAAAAAGGTAAAAATCTAATAACTAAAAAAAAACTGAAAAAAATAAAAAAAGGCAAAAACTACAAAAAAAATAAAAATTAATAAAAAAACTAAAAAAGCTAAAAAACTAAAAAAACTAAAAAAAACTAAAAAAAGGTAAAAAACTAAAAAAAACTAAAAACTAAAAAAGAAAAAAACTAAAAAAAAAGGAAAAAACTGAAAAATAAAAGAGAAAAAGAAAACTAAAAAAATATGAATAAATATATATAAAAATAAATTGTTTGTGGGTTATGTCTGTCTGTCTGTCTGTCGAGTGACGTCGTGTTTGTCCGCATATGACGTCTGAATTATTTCACACTAATACAAAAGAAGAAAAAAAACTAAAAAGGGTAAAAACTACAAAAAAAATTAAAAAGAAAAAAAACTAAAAAAGCTAAAAAACTAAAAAAAACTAAAAAAAGGTAAAAAACTAAAAACTAAAAAAAACTGAAAAAACTAAAAAAAGGCAAAAACTAAAAAAAAACTAAAAACTAATAAAAAAACTAAAAAAGCTAAAAAACTAAAAAAACTAAAAAAACTAAAAAAAGGTAAAAAACAAAAAAAAACTAAAAACTAAAAAAGAAAAAACTAAAAAAAAGGAAAAAACTGAAAAATAAGAGAAAAAGAAAACTAAAAAAATATTAATAAATATAAAAAATATAAATATAAATATAATATAAATTAGCAATCAACAAAGCACCGAGACACAAATGACGACCGGGACACAGGGAGTATAAATGACGACCAGGACATAAGTAAAAAAAAAAAAACTAAAAAAACTAAAAAGATGGTAAAAACTACAAAAAAACTAAAAACTAATAAAAAAACTAAAAAATCTAAAAATCTAAATAAACTAAAAAAGAAAAAAAAGAAAAAGGAAAAAAATAAAGGAGAAAAACAAAACTAAAAAACGAATGTATATACAGACCGGGACACCGGGATACAAATGACGACCGGGACACAGGGAATATAAATGACGACCGGGACACAGGGACACAACTACAATGGGGACGCCGGGGGGCACAGGGGGATATAAATGACGACCGGGACACCGGGACACAAGGAATATAAATGACGCCCGGGACACTCAAAGAGAAATCACAGACTGGAACACCGGGACACAAATGACGACCGGGACACAGGGAATATAAATGACGACCGGGACACAGGGACATAACTACAAAGGGGACGCCGGGGTGCACAGGGGGATATATAAATGACGATGGCGACTCAGGGAATGGTCGATTAGCAATCACCATCAACAAAGCTCAAGGGCAATCATTAGAATCATGAGGTATAGATCTGAATACGGATTGTTTTCCCATGGACCATTATATGTTGCATGTTCAAGAGTCGGTAAACCTGAAAATCTATTTATATGCACAGACAATGGGACAGCAAAGAATGTTGTATATTCGCAAGTTTTACGTAGTTAAAAACATATATATATATATATATATATATATATATATATATATATATATATATATATATATATATATATATATATCTATCTATATTCACAGGTGGGACATAGGGACACAACTACAATGGCGCGTAACTAATATGGCGCGTAACGACTTACGCGCGCGGGGGGGCTTGGGGGGGGCGCGAAGCGCCCCCACCAACTAGGTGTCGGGGTGGCGCGAAGCGCCACCCCAACAGCTAGTATATATATATATATATATATATATATATATATATATATATATATATATAAATAAGTTGTATATATGCATGTTTGTTTGATTGTGGGTTTGCATTTGACGTCATTATAAGTATATAAGGCTTTGTATATGACATCATTATAAGATGACACTACAGACCGGGACACCGGGACACAAATGACGACCGGGACACTCAAAGAGAAATTACAGACCGGGACACAAGTGACGACCAGGACACCGGTACAGAGGGAATATAAATGACGACCGGGACACTCTAAGAGAGATTACAGACTAGGATACCGGGACACAAATGACGACCGGGACACAGGGAATATAAATGACGAACAGTACACAGGGACACAACTACAACGGGGACGCCGGGGGCACAGGGGGATATATAAATGACGACGGGAATACAGGGAATGTTCAACCGGGACACCGGGACACAAGGAATATAAATGACGACCGCGACACTCAAAGAGAAATTACAGACTGGGACACCGGGACACAAATGACGACCGGGACACAGGGAAACAACAACAACGGGGACACTGGGGGGCACAGGGGGATATATAAATGACGACAGGGACACAGGGAATGTTCGATTAGCAATCACCATCAACAAAGCTCAAGGGCAATCATTAGAATAATGAGGTATAGATCTTAATACAGATTGTTTTTCCCATGGACAATTATATGTTGCATGTTGAAGAGTCGGTAAACCTGACAGTCTATTTATATGCACAGACAATGGGACAGCCAAGAATGTTGTACATTCGCAAGTTTTACGTAGTTAAAAATATATATATATATCTATCTATATTCACAGGTGGGACACAGGGACACAACTACAATGGCGCGTAACTAATATGGCACGTAACGACTTTCGCGCGTGTGGGGGCTTGGGGGGGGGCGCGAAGCGCCCCCACCAACTAGGTGTTGGGGGGCGCGAAGGGCCATCCCAACAGCTAGTATAGCAATAAAGACAATTACGTGGGAATATCAAAGGAAATTTAGCATAATTGGTCATTTGATTGTTGTTTACTACTTTCAAGCTCAGAATAAGCGTCCAGTGATATATTAATTAAATTTTATGTTATATTAATTTTAGATTAGATTTTAGATGTATTTATTAGGAGATAGTTCAAATTGCTAGTTGTGTGCCATTGGCAATGCTTTATGTTTCAGGTCGGAGACAGAGTGTTAATTCACACTGGGAATCATGGCTTGTTTCAAGAAAAACTTAAAGTTCAGTCCCGTTTTTGTACAGTCCTTCCGCCTGGCATTGGACTGCAAGAAGCATTAGTGCTATGTATCAACTACTTGACAGCCTACTTTTCTTTACTGAAAGTTGGAAATTTAAGGGAAGGAGAGTCAGTCCTAATAACTTCTGCCGGTGGTAAGCAATTTTATATGTTGTAGGTAAGAAATAGGAAATAAGGAGTAAGGAAAAATTAAAGAAGCAAAATTTTCAATAATTTCTGTTTGCGGTAAGGCTTAGAATTTTCATGCTTGGGGAAGAAACTGGAATTTCCTTAAAAACAAAACTACTTTTTTCCTATGCAAATTAAGTGGAATGAAAGCATATTCAATTCTTCCTTCTTGACTGGTAGATCTCCCTCTACTTTATCCAGAAAGAAGGATGCTGACAATTTCACCCTGGTAAAATAAAAAGATCTATCTTGTTTTTCCACAAGTAATTCACGTTCAGAATGTCGTCAGAAGAAAGAGCATCTACCTTAAACATTGTAAAATACTTTTAAATATAGACTATGAAAATCTTTACAATAGACCATCGTCCATTCACGTAGGTTGGTGGTTAGTTTCAGTTTTTTTTTCTTTTGCTGCTAATCTGCTCACATGGTAGAAGAGCCAGAGATCACCTACTAATCAACTTCAATTTCAGACGGAGTCTCCTATGTGAATACAACAGCCGTGTCAGACTTGTGACTGAAATCCTCTGCATCTACATTCTGCTATTTCTCTCTGCATCTACTACTTCTTGGTGTGTATGTTTCTAACTTTCTTCACGAACATTTTGAATCTGCGTGCTTGCATGGAATCCAAACAATATTTGCACACATTGTCTGCAACATTTTGTGACGTTTACTGGCCTGAAGTGAGTGCTTCCAGGGTACTCTGGAGTATAAGCACATGGCAAAGCAACTCCTAAGATTTGATTTTCAATTTGTTGCTAAACTTTCTAGGGGTAGCTTCAGAAGTTGGGTAAATTTGTCTTTGTTTCCAGCGGATTCTTTTGGGTTTTTCATTTTGTGATCATGGAGTAATTGTTCTCAGAATTCTTTTTATTTGAGCAGACAATAAAAAGAACGTTCATTGGAGCATTCCTTAAAAAAGTGATGGAACGTCCCTTAAAACTTAATGTCTTTTGGAACTTTCAGTGGTTGCGGCTCAAAACGCGGTTGCCTCAATTTGACTGCTCAATAAACTAATAAAAATCTCATATTTCAAATTAAAAAAATCACCAAAAACTGAATCAATTAACAGTTTCTCAAAAACTATCTTATATTCATTACTTACATTTCAAATTCAACTTCCTTCTGTTAAATTTTTTGAAAATATCAACATTTATTCTTTCATCTACTTTTCTTGTACTCTGTAAAAACCAGCCTAAATTCCCTAAAATAAAAGAAATTCATTTTTTTCCCAGAATTGAAGTTTTTGATCCTCTTTTCTATCCCATTGTTTGCTAACTAGCTTTCATCCACATAGAAAACTTTGAAGTAAAGACTGTAGCAAGTCAAAACGATGATGATGATCAAGTGGGTTTCAGACCGTCTTGACTACGTGGTCACTTAGGTCCTCTTTGTATATTCCTCTGCTGTTCATTTCCTAGCTGAGCGGTTATTTGCTAGTGGTTAGTGCACCAGACTTGAAATCCTGAGGTCAGGGGCTTGAGTCCTGGTGTCGCTGATTATTAGTTATATGAGTTTGTAAGCTAAGTCAGGGTTGACCCAGATCTGAATGGGTACCTAAGGGAATCTGGGGGAAATACACGGGAAGTGTCGAATATTTTGCACACAATCACGCATTGCACGACAGTTCTCAAAACATCCAATATTTTCCAAGGATATGCACCATTAAGCCTATAATAATAACAATGATAATAATAATAATAATAATAATAATAATAATAATAATAATAATAATAATAATAATAATAATAATAATAATAATAATAATAATAATAATAATAATAATAATAATAATAATAATAATAATAATAATAATAATAATAATAATAATAATAATAATAATAATAATAATAATAATAAATAATAATAATAAAAATAATAATAATAATACTAATAATAATAATAATATGTTTATACCCTCTTTAAATGCAAAAGATGCACACAGAGGAGTATGAAAAGAAAACTGAAAAATATAAAATTACACTTCTAATGAAAATCAGTAGATCATAACTGTTTTTTTTTTTGCACATAACTCAAAAAACCATTCAAAAAACATGACCCATAAATAATAACATAACTCATAAGCATAACTCATAAAACAGCACCCATAAACATAGCGCATAAATATCTATTTGGTTACAGAAAATATGACAAAACTGTTTTTCCATTAAATGAGACAATTAGGGGAAAATTTATTCTATTTTCTCTGAGACAAAAGGGGAAAATTTATTCTATTTTCTCTAGGTCGTCTAAGAAGTCCGTCGTATTGTTGATCTGTTTTAACAGTAATATCAAATATTTCGAATTTTTGCATAATATACCTATTTTTGAACCATAGTGAAATTCCAAGAAAAAATTACAAAACCAGAAAAAATAAACGCGGGTACGTTTTTTTATCACTTACTCAAAAACTTCAGAAGTAGAACAATGAAAAATAAATGGGGTGCAAACATTAAATTATAAATTATAGCAAGTGTTTGCTTATCAAAACGACCTTTCACCCTGACTAGCAGGTCATATGTTTTCCTAAGTTTTCCAAACACAGATGATAACACCAACTCCCGCATAGCTTTAATTGACAGACCAAAAGGCAACCCAAGGTAATTAATGGAATCTTTATTAATAATATTAAATGATCCTGCCCTAATTGAATGATGCTGGATATCAATTTACTATTCGCCACTAGAAATTCTGTTTTAGAAGGTTCAATTTATAATCCTATCTTTCATAGATGTGAGTGTAATATATTAATTGCATTCTGCATTGATATTAAATTATCCGAGAATAACAAAATATCATCAGCATACGACAAGTGGCTAATGTCGATACCTTTAATCACATATCGGGGTGGCCGATCTAATTGCGTCATTAAATACAAAGGGGTTAAGAACTGACCCTTGTTTAACTCCACGACGTAAATAAATTCGGTCTAAAAGTCAACCTTCCGAAAAGATTCTCACAGATGAATTACCATACCAGCCCGCCTAACACTGGCCTATAAATTATGCGCAACCCACTGCGCAACAGTGACAAAAAAGCGTGGTTATGCAACATTATGATTGTATATTTCAGTTGATCACTTGAGAAGCTACCCATAAGTAAATACACTGAAATATTTTCTGTTTTTAGATAAGTAATAATTCTATGTTGGTCCACGTAATGAACACAATCAACTAAAATATGTTCAACTGTCTCTTCATTATTACCATTAATCAGAGTGCCTTCTTCTCCTTGAAATTTTGCAAGATATTACAGTGTACCTCTAAAATGTCAAAGATAGCCTACAAATATTAAAAATTACTCCGTAAAAACAAAATAATGGCAAAAAACATTGAACAATGCTGCCATCTTAAACCTATGAAATTAGGAAATGATTTCACCTAGAAACTTAACCGTTTGGTTCCTTCTCTTTAAAAAATTAACAAACTGAAAGTCCATTTTAGCCCATCTAAATGAAAAGGGTAACTTACTTTTACACTTTTCGAGAATTTGGGACAGCTTTTCTTTCAAACAACAAGCTAGTTCTTGTTGTAATTTTGGCAAGATTTACGAATTGATTCTGATAGAACATATTAGTAATCTAGAAACCAGCTCAATCAAGCAGCTCCACTGTTGTTCATAGAAGAGCTAGGATTTTTGTTACTGATTTTGTTTACTACTGTTCAAATTACCCTTTTCTATTGTACCTCTCTAAAAATACGAAGGACTTTGCAATAGTTCAAACGCCCCTTGAAACCATCTTAGATTTTTTCACACCTAAAAAATTCGATATTATAAGATTTTTTTGTTTAACTATCTCATACTCTTGAAGTTATCACAACTGTGCAATGGTTTGACAGTATTGCAAAGCTGAACTTTCAAAATGTATATTTAAAAATAATTGGCTAAATTTAGCAACGCTTTTTGAAAAAACTTTTAAATTATCAATCTTTTGATTCCCAAGGACACCTAACCCTACAAAGAAAAGCTACACTGTTTTAGGCTGTTTGATACCATAATTTTTGGCTTATATATTGAGAATTTTTTTCTCCCGTCTTTTTTAAGTTGGTTCTGCCCCTGCTGCATAACCACGTATGAAAGCCTTTTTTATTTAAAATTCAACTTCTGATTTTTCTGTTAATTTGTAGTATGTACTCGGTTTTCTAAGCTTCCTTGTAGTAATTCAAACTATTGGATTTCGTTTTCACTGTCTGTTGTAGTTTAAGATTAAACTAGCTCCCTCCTTAAATGTAAATTCAATACTTAATTTATAATCAAATTTCTAAATTTTTAATTTTGATATTGACTTCAGTATTTAACTGAGATTTAGTCGTCATCTATATTTATGCTGATGCCCCTGTAGGATGTTTATTTTATTATTGTATCCCAGAAAAACTTTTTACAGTCCAGCGCCGTTATCACTTATTTTATTTTATCAAACTTTATAATATACTGTGAAAAATGAAATAAGTGTTCAAAAACAGCTGAATCAAAGATTGTTTGTATTTTACAAGCCTTACCGTGAATATACATTTGCTGTTTTGTGTTGTTATAGCCTATCTTCTAAACATATACTAAACTAAACTAAACGCCGCCCTTGCGAAACTGAGCTAATTTTGAAGGTTCTTACTGCCTTTAATGATATGTAAAATAAATACTGGTTTGTTGACAAGTTTGTTCATTATGGATGAACAAAGAATTAATTTCATTTGCTTGGGGGCTTGGTGACCAGACCACCAAGCCCTATGTTAAATAGAATTAAATAAACTTAGCCCTCATAGGTTATTGTATTCAGCAATCCAGCATTGAAGTTAATACTACTATTACTAACAACTTTTTGCAATACCAAGACACCAGAGGCCAATAAAACCGTGCATGCTCCTCCTCCATCTCAAATTGTTCAAAGCATTCCTCCTTATACCCTCCCAATAAATTCTAATTTCCTTTAAATGCTTTCTTGCAACTTACTCTCAATCCATTCAGGAATAACCTGCTTTTTGTGTTGTCCTTGACGGTTGGCGGACAAGGACGATCTTTGGTATATGTGATACTTATTTTGGGTTAAGCTATCAATCTTAATTAAACCAGTTTACAAATGTGTAATATGATAAAACATTTGCCCAAATTGGACGAATAAGTTGGTTCTTAGTTTGAAACATGCTAAGAATTTCACGCTCATAAGCATTAGCATCTGGTTTTAGATGGCGCTGGCACAAGCAAATGAATTTAATGTAATTCTACTAAAGCATATAAATAGAAAATCAAGAAACAGGATTTATTCAATAAGACACAGTTACTGAGAGGCAAAGGGCCAACACTTGACACCTTTATTGGGGGCAGGGGGATAAGGCTGGTGAAATTGAGTGGTAGTTAAACGTTTGGGAAAATTCCCTTCTTCCTGTCTAGTATGGAAGTTTCGTATTCCTTCCTACCAGAGAACACACAGTTTAAGTGTTGAATATCTTCAGATGCAAAAGACATTACTATTTATTCCCAAATGTTTGGGTAAAGTATTCATATGCACATATAATGGAAAATCGAGCCTATGGTAACTAAAATACAACCAAAAGCTAAAAAAACTTAATTAACTTAATTAAATTACGTTAAATTACACTTGCTAATGATAGAATAATTCTATTACATTAAAAGTAGCGCAACTTAGGGGTGTGGTTTATCTTGTCTTGGTTGTTGGTGATCCAAAGACTGAGAAGCACCTGACGCCTCTATATTTGCATAAATAGATTATGGTCCAACTTTCTGAGGTAAAAACACTTACTGCTCTTGTCCATATTGAGTTTTGTATAGGTCTATAGTCTTATACAGGTCTCCAGGTTTGCAGGTATTCGGTACAGGTCTATAGTGTCTATAGTTTTAGTTACAATCTTCTAGGACTTATTTAACGACTAAAGCCATTTTTCTATTTTGGACTTTACGGACATAAGCGAAGGCTTTTTCTTGTTCTTTAGCACTTTCAGGTTCACCAATTTATGCCAAACCTCTGCTCTAAGGTCAGCTGAACTGCTTGTATTATTGCATGTTTTCCCCTGGCCCTCACGGGTTTTTAAGTAATTCCCACATGGTCGCTTAGAAAACCCTCCCAATTAGGTAATTATCACCTGCATCTTTTAGAAAACATTCCCTATTACCTAATTAAAACCTATATGCTTTAAAAAAAAATTCCTAGTTCGTTACAAGCACCTGCACTTAGCCCTGAGGGGGATCACAATTCAACTTCTTCGTAATCTTAAGTCATTAAAGGAAGAAAAGTGTAGTGGCTGTGGGTGTCATAAAAATTGTTGAGAGGATGCTACTCATATACTCCGATTAGTTAAATTACTTGATTCGAGGGACTAAATTATGTTAATTAATTAAACTAATTTGATTAAACTGCGTTAAATTAAATTAATCATACTAAGTTAGTGAAACTTAATCATGACTAGGTTCGACTAGTTAAATTACTCTAAATAAATCAGTAACCCTTGTATTATAACAGAAATTAACAAGATTGAAAGGTCATATGAAGAAAAATAGAAAACAAAACAACTGAAAAAAAGCAAGAAAATTGTTTTGCAACCAAGAGCGTAGCTCCAGCATTTTATTGGGGGACAAGAGGGGTTCATATCTGGAGAGTAAAGGGGCGTGCGCTATATAATGATTTTTGTCTCTTCCAATTATTGGGGGCAACTGCCCCCTTGCCCTCCCTCAACGACGCTATTGTTTACGACCTAGTGCTTCAAAGTAGGGTTTTCAATTGGTCAAACTATATGGTAGTGGTTTTAGCGGGACACAAAAAGAAAAGGACTTTAGTTTGGAGTACCCATTTCTAGGTGGTTTTGGTATAGCTACTGTACAGCTTGAACGGACAGTGAAAAATGTCAACATTGCTGGGCTATCTTCTATTCACAAACACGGTTTCTTGAAAGATGTGGGAGTTAAGCAATATAAAACAATGTAAGCAATGTAAAGGGAGTAAAACAAAGATAAAAAGGGCTTTAGTCTCAAGTATTTAATTCTAGGTGGTTTTGGTATAGCTACTGTACAGCTTGAACGGACAGTGAAAAATGTCAACATTGCTGGGCTATCTTCTATTCACAAACACGGTTTCTTGAAAAATGTGGGAGTAAAGCAATATAAAACAATGTAAGCAATGTAAAGGGAGTAAAATAAAAATGAAAAGGGCTTTAGTTTCAAGTATTTAATTCTAGGTGGTGTTGGTATAGCTGCTGTACAGCTTGCACGGACTGTGAAAAATGTCAACATTGCTGGGCTATCTTCTATTCACAAACACGGTTTCTTGAAAGATGTGGGAGTAAAGCAATATAAAACAACTTAAGCAATGTAAAGGGAGTAAAACAAAAATGAAAAGGGCTTTAGTTTCAAGTATTTAATTCTAGGTGGTGTTGGTATAGCTGCTGTACAGCTTGCAGGGACTGTGAAAAATGTCAACATTGCCGGGCTATCTTCTATTCACAAACACGGTTTCTTGAAAGATGTGGGAGTAAAGCAATATAAAACAATGTAAGCAATGTAAAGGGAGTAAAACAAAAATGAAAAGGGCTTCAGTTTCAAGTATTTAATTCTAGGTGGTGTTGGTATAGCTTCTGTACAGCTTGCACGGACTGTGAAAAATGTCAACATTGCCGGGCTATCTTCTATTCACAAACACGGTTTCTTGAAAGATGTGGGAGTAAAGCAATATAAAACAACGTAAGCAATGTAAAGGGAGTAAAACAAAAATGAAAAGGGCTTTAGTTTCAAGTTTTAATTCTAGGTGGTGTTGGTATAGCTGCTGTTCAGCTTGCACGGACTGTGAAAAATGTCAACATTGCCGGGCTATCTTCTATTCAGAAACACGGTTTCTTGAAAGATGTGGGAGTAAAGCAATATAAAACAATGTAAAGGGAGTAAAACAAAAATGAAAAGGGCTTTAGTTTCAAGTATTTAATTCTAGGTGGTGTTGGTATAGCTGCTGTACAGCTTGCACGGACTGTGAAAAATGTCAACATTGCCGGGCTATCTTCTATTCACAAACACGGTTTCTTGAAAGATGTGGGAGTAAAGCAATATAAAACAATGTAAGCAATGTAAAGGGAGTAAAACAAAAATGAAAAGGGCTTTAGTTTCAAGTATTTTATTCTAGGTGGTGTTGGTATAGATGCTCTACAGCTTGCACGGACTATGAAAAATGTCAACATTGCCGGGCTATCTTCTATTCACAAACACGGTTTCTTGAAAGATGTGGGAGTAAAGCAATATAAAACAACGTAAGCAATGTAAAGGGAGTAAAACAAAAATGAAAAGGGCTTTAGTTTCAAGTATTTAATTCTAGGTGGTGTTGGTATAGCTGCTGTACAGCTTGCACAGACTGTGAAAAATGTCAACATTGCCGGGCTATCTTCTATTCACAAACACGGTTTCTCGAAAGATGTGGGAGTAAAGAAATATAAAACAATGTAAGCAATGTAAAGGGAGTAAAACAAAAATGAAAAGGGCTTTAGTTTCAAGTATGAAATTCTAGGTGGTGTTGGTATAGATGCTCTACAGCTTGCACAGACTGTGAAAAATGTCAACATTGCCGGGCTATCTTCTATTCACAAACACGGTTTCTTGAAAGATATGGGAGTAAAGCAATATAAAACAACGTAAGCAATGCAAAGGGAGTAAAACAAAAATGAAAAGGGCTCTAGTTTCAAGTATTTAATTCTAGGTGGTGTCGGTATAGATGCTCTACAGCTTGCACTGACTGTGAAAAATGTCAAAATTGCCGGGCTATTTTCTATTCACAAACACATTTTCTTGAAAGATGTGGGAGTAAAGCAATATAAAACAATAAAAGCAATGTAAAGGGAGCAAAACAAAAATGAAAAGGGCTTTAGTTTCAAGTATTTAATTCTAGGTGGTGTTGGTATAGCTGCTGCACAGCTTGCACGGACTGTGAAAAATGTCAACATTGCCGGGCTATCTTCTATTCACAAACACGGTTTCTTGAAAGAAGTGGGAGTAAAGCAATATAAAACAACGTAAGCAATGTAAATGGAGTAAAACAAAAATGAAAAGGGCTTTAGTTTCAAGTATTTAATTCTAGGTGGTGTTGGTATAGATGCTCTACAGCTTGCACGGACTATGAAAAATGTCAACATTGCCGGGCTATCTTCTATTCACAAACACGGTTTCTTGAAAGATGTGGGAGTAAAGCAATATAAAACAACGTAAGCAATGTAAAGGGAGTAAAACAAAAATGAAAAGGGCTTTAGTTTCAAGTATTTAATTCTAGGTGGTGGTGGTATAGATGCTCTACAGCTTACACGGACTGTGAAAAATGTCAACATTGCCGGGCTATCTTCTATTCACAAACACGGTTTCTTGAAAGATGTGGGAGTAAAGCAATATAAAACAATGTAAGCAATGTAAAGGGAGCAAAACAAAAATGAAAAGGGCTTTAGTTTCAAGTATTTAATTCTTGGTGGTGTTGGTATAGCTGCTGTACAGCTTGCACGGACTGTGAAAAATGTCAACATTGCCGGGCTATCTTCTATTCACAAACACGGTTTCTTGAAAGATGTGGGAGTAAAGCAATATAAAACAACGTAAGCAATGTAAAGGGAGTAAAACAAAAATGAAAAGGGCTTTAGTTTCAAGTATTTAATTCTAGGTGGTGTTGGTATAGATGCTCTACAGCTTACACGGACTGTGAAAAATGTCAACATTTTCGGGCTATCTTCTATTTACAAACACGGTTTCTTGAAAGATGTGGGAATAAAGCAATATAAAACAATGTAAGCAATGTAAAGGGATAAAACAAAAATGAAAAGGGCTTTAGTTTCAAGTATTTAATTCTAGGTGGTGTTGGTATAGCTGCTGTACAGCTTGCACAGACTGTGAAAAATGTCAACATTGCCGGGCTATCTTCTATTCACAAACACGGTTTCTTGAAAGATGTGGGAGTAAAGCAATATAAAACAATGTAAGCAATGTAAAGGGAGCAAAACAAAAATGAAAAGGGCTTTAGTTTCAAGTATTTAATTCTAGGTGGTGTTGGTATAGCTGCTGTACAGCTTGCACGGACTGTGAAAAATGTCAACATTGCCGGACTATCTTCTATTCACAAACACCGTTTCTTGAAAGATGTGGTAGTAAAGCAATATAAAACAACGTAAGCAATGTAAAGGGAGTAAAACAAAAATGAAAAGGGCTTTAGTTTCAAGTATTTAATTCTAGGTGGTGTTGGTATAGCTGCTGTACAGCTTGCACGGACTGTGAAAAATGTCAACATTGCCGGGCTATCTTCTATTCACAAACACGGTTTCTTGAAAGATGTGGGAGTAAAGCAATATAAAACAATGTAAGCAATGTAAAGGGAGCAAAACAAAAATGAAAAGGGCTTTAGTTTCAAGTATTTAATTCTAGGTGGTGTTGGTATAGCTGCTGTACAGCTTGCACGGACAGTGAAAAATGTCAACATTGCCGGGCTATCTTCTATTCACAAACACGGTTTCTTGAAAGATGTGGGAGTAAAGCAATATAAAACAACGTAAGCAATGTAAAGGGAGTAAAACAAAAATGAAAAGGGCTTTAGTTTCAAGTATTTAATTCTAGGTGGTGTTTGTATAGCTGCTGTACAGCTTGCACGGACTGTGAAAAATGTCAACATTGCCGGGCTATCTTCTAGTCACAAACGCGGTTTCTTGAAAGATGTGGGAGTAAAGCAATATAAAACAATGTAAGCAATGTAAAGGGAGCAAAACAAAAATGAAAAGGGCTTTAGTTTCAAGTATTTAATTCTAGGTGGTGTTGGTATAGCTGCTGTACAGCTTGCACGGACTGTGAAAAATGTCAACATTGCCGGGCTATCTTCTATTCACAAACACGGTTTCTTGAAAGATGTGGGAGTAAAGCAATATAAAACAACATAAGCAATGTAAAGGGAGTAAAACAAAAATGAAAAGGGCTTTAGTTTCAAGTATTTAATTCTAGGTGTTGTTGGTATAGTTGCTGTACAGCTTGTACGGACTGTGAAAAATGTCAACATTGCCGGGCTATCTTCTATTCATAAACACGGTTTCTTGAAAGATGTGGGAGTAAAGCAATATAAAACAACGTAAGCAATGTAAAGGGAGTAAAACAAAAATGAAAAGGGCTTTAGTTTCAAGTATTTAATTCTAGGTGGTGTTGGTATAGATGCTCTACAGCTTGCACGGACTATGAAAATGTCAACATTGCCGGGCTATCTTCTATTCACAAACACGGTTTCTTGATAGATGTGGGAGTAAAGCAATATAAAACAACGTAAGCAATGTAAAGGGAGTAAAACAAAAATGAAAAGTGCTTTAGTTTCAAGTATTTAATTCTAGGTGGTGTTGGTATAGATGCTGCACAGCTTACACGGACTGTGGAAAATGTCAACATTGCCGGGCTATCTTCTATTCACAAACACGGTTTCTTGAAAGATGTGGAAGTAAAGCAATATAAAACAACGTAAGCAATGTAAAGGGAGCAAAACAAAAATGAAAAGGGCTTTAGTTTCAAGTATTTAATTCTAGGTGGTGTTGGTATAGCTGCTGTACAGCTTTCACGGACTGTGAAAAATGTCAACATGGCCGGGCTATCTTCTATTCACAAACACGGTTTCTTGAAAGATGTGGGAGTAAAGCAATATAAAACAACGTAAGCAATGTAAAGGGAGTAAAACAAAAATGAAAAGGGCTTTAGTTTCAAGTATTTAATTCTAGGTGGTGTTGGTATAGCTGCTGTACAGCTTGCACGGACTGTGAAAAATGTCAACATTGCCGGGCAATCTTCTATTCACAAACACGGTTTCTTGAAAGATGTGGGAGTAAAGCAATATAAAACAATGTAAGCAAGGTAAAGGGAGCAAAAAAAAATGAAAAGGGCTTTAGTTTCAAGTATTTAATTCTAGGTGGTGTTGGTATAGCTGCTGTACAGCTTGCACGGACTGTGAAAAATGTCAACATTGCCGGGCTATCTTCTATTCACAAACACGGTTTCTTGAAAGATGTGGGAGTAAAGCAATATAAAACAACGTAAGAAATGTAAAGGGAGTAAAACAAAAATGAAAAGGGCTTTAGTTTCAAGTATTTAATTCTAGGTGGTGTTGGTATAGATGCTCTACAGCTTACACGGACTGTGAAAAATGTCAACATTGCCGGGCTATCTTCTATTCAGAAACACGGTTTCTTGAAAGATGTGGGAGTAAAGCAATATAAAACAATGTAAAGGGAGTAAAATAAAAATGAAAAGGGCTTTAGTTTCAAGTATTTAATTCTAGGTGGTGTTGGTATAGCTGCTGTACAGCTTGCACTGACTGTGAAAAATGTCAACATTGCCGGGCTATCTTCTATTCACAAACACGGTTTCTTGAAAGATGTGGGAGTAAAGCAATATAAAACAACATAAGCAATGTAAAGGGAGTAAAACAAAAATGAAAAGGGCTTTAGTTTCAAGTATTTAATTCTAGGTGGTGGTGGTATAGATGCTCTACAGCTTACACGGACTGTGAAAAATGTCAACATTGCCGGGCTATCTTCTATTCACAAACACGGTTTCTTGAAAGATGTGGGAGTAAAGCAATATAAAACAATGTAAGCAATGTAAAGGGAGCAAAACAAAAATGAAAAGGGCTTTAGTTTCAAGTATTTAATTCTTGGTGGTGTTGGTATAGCTGCTGTACAGCTTGCACGGACTGTGAAAAATGTCAACATTGCCGGGCTATCTTCTATTCACAAACACGGTTTCTTGAAAGATGTGGGAGTAAAGCAATATAAAACAACGTAAGAAATGTAAAGGGAGTAAAACAAAAATGAAAAGGGCTTTAGTTTCAAGTATTTAATTCTAGGTGGTGTTGGTATAGATGCTCTACAGCTTACACGGACTGTGAAAAATGTCAACATTGTCGGGCTATCTTCTATTCACAAACACGGTTTCTTGAAAGATGTGGGAGTAAAGCAATATAAAACAATGTAAGCAATGTAAAGGGAGCAAAACAAAAATGAAAAGGGCTTTAGTTTCAAGTATTTAATTCTAGGTGGTGTTGGTATAGCTGCTGTACAGCTTGCACAGACTATGAAAAATGTCAACATTGCCGGGCTATCTTCTATTCACAAACACGGTTTCTTGAAAGATGTGGGAGTAAAGCAATATAAAACAATGTAAGCAATGTAAAGGGAGCAAAACAAAAATGAAAAGGGCTTTAGTTTCAAGTATTTAATTCTAGGTGGTGTTGGTATAGCTGCTGTACAGCTTGCACGGACTGTGAAAAATGTCAACATTGCCGGGCTATCTTCTATTCACAAACACCGTTTCTTGAAAGATGTGGTAGTAAAGCAATATAAAACAACGTAAGCAATGTAAAGGGAGTAAAACAAAAATGAAAAGGGCTTTAGTTTCAAGTATTTAATTCTAGGTGGTGTTGGTATAGCTGCTGTACAGCTTGCACGGACTGTGAAAAATGTCAACATTGCCGGGCTATCTTCTATTCACAAACACGGTTTCTTGAAAGATGTGGGAGTAAAGCAATATAAAACAATGTAAGCAATGTAAAGGGAGCAAAACAAAAATGAAAAGGGCTTTAGTTTCAAGTATTTAATTCTAGGTGGTGTTGGTATAGCTGCTGTACAGCTTGCACGGACTGTGAAAAATGTCAACATTGCCGGGCTATCTTCTATTCACAAACACGGTTTCTTGAAAGATGTGGGAGTAAAGCAATATAAAACAACGTAAGCAATGTAAAGGGAGTAAAACAAAAATGAAAAGGGCTTTAGTTTCAAGTATTTAATTCTAGGTGGTGTTTGTATAGCTGCTGTACAGCTTGCACGGACTGTGAAAAATGTCAACATTGCCGGGCTATCTTCTAGTCACAAACGTGGTTTCTTGAAAGATGTGGGAGTAAAGCAATATAAAACAATGTAAGCAATGTAAAGGGAGCAAAACAAAAATGAAAAGGGCTTTAGTTTCAAGTATTTAATTCTAGGTGGTGTTGGTATAGCTGCTGTACAGCTTGCACGGACTGTGAAAAATGTCAACATTGCCGGGCTATCTTCTACTCACAAACACGGTTTCTTGAAAGATGTGGGAGTAAAGCAATATAAAACAACATAAGCAATGTAAAGGGAGTAAAACAAAAATGAAAAGGGCTTTAGTTTCAAGCATTTAATTCTAGGTGTTGTTGGTATAGTTGCTGTACAGCTTGTACGGACTGTGAAAAATGTCAACATTGCCGGGCTATCTTCTATTCATAAACACGGTTTCTTGAAAGTTGTGGGAGTAAAGCAATATAAAACAACGTAAGCAATGTAAAGGGAGTAAAACAAAAATGAAAAGGGCTTTAGTTTCAAGTATTTAATTCTAGGTGGTGTTGGTATAGATGCTCTACAGCTTGCACGGACTATGAAAATGTCAACATTGCCGGGCTATCTTCTATTCACAAACACGGTTTCTTGATAGATGTGGGAGTAAAGCAATATAAAACAACGTAAGCAATGTAAAGGGAGTAAAACAAAAATGAAAAGTGCTTTAGTTTCAAGTATTTAATTCTAGGTGGTGTTGGTATAGATGCTGCACAGCTTACACGGACAAAGAAAAATGTCAACATTGCCGGGCTATCTTCTATTCACAAACACGGTTTCTTGAAAGATGTGGAAGTAAAACAATATAAAACAACGTAAGCAATGTAAAGGGAGCAAAAAAAAAAATGAAAAGGGCTTTAGTTTCAAGTATTTAATTCTAGGTGGTGTTGGTATAGCTGCTGTACAGCTTGCACGGACTGTGAAAAATGTCAACATTGCCGGGCTATCTTCTATTCACAAACACGGTTTCTTGAAAGATGTGGGAGTAAAGCAATATAAAACAACGTAAGAAATATAAAGGGAGTAAAACAAAAATGAAAAGGGCTTTAGTTTCAAGTATTTAATTCTAGGTGGTGTTGGTATAGATGCTCTACAGCTTACACGGACTGTGAAAAATGTCAACATTGCCGGGCTATCTTCTATTCAGAAACACGGTTTCTTGAAAGATGTGGGAGTAAAGCAATATAAAACAATGTAAAGGGAGTAAAACAAAAATGAAAAGGGCTTTAGTTTCAAGTATTTAATTCTAGGTGGTGTTGGTATAGCTGCTGTACAGCTTGCACTGACTGTGAAAAATGTCAACATTGCCGGGCTATCTTCTATTCACAAACACGGTTTCTTGAAAGATGTGGGAGTAAAGCAATATAAAACAATGTAAGCAATGTAAAGGGAGCAAAACAAAAATGAAAAGGGCTTTAGTTTCAAGTATTTAATTCTAGATGGTGTTTGTATAGCTGCTGTACAGATTGCACGGACTGTGAAAAATGTCAACATTGCCGGGCTATCTTCTATTCACAAACACGGTTTCTTGAAAGATGTGGGAGTAAAGCAATATAAAACAACATAAGCAATGTAAAGGGAGTAAAACAAAAATGAAAAGGGCGTTAGTTTCAAATATTTAATTCTAGGTGTTGTTGGTATAGTTGCTGTACAGCTTGTACGGACTGTGAAAAAAGTCAACATTGCCGGGCTATCTTCTATTCATAAACACGGTTTCTTGAAAGATGTGGGATAAAGCAATATAAAACAACGTAAGCAATATAAAGGGAGTAAAACAAAAATGAAAAGGGCTTTAGTTTCAAGTATTTAATTCTAGGTGGTGTTGGTATAGATGCTCTACAGCTTGCACGGACTATGAAAAATGTCAACATTGCCGGGCTATCTTCTATTCACAAACACGGTTTCTTGAAAGATGTGGGAGTAAAGCAATATAAAACAACGTAAGCAATGTAAAGGGAGTAAAACAAAAATGAAAAGGGCTTTAGTTTCAAGTATTTAATTCTAGGTGGTGTTGGTATAGATGCTCTACAGCTTACACGGACTGTGAAAAATGTCAACATTGCCGGGCTATCTTCTATTCACAAACACGGTTTCTTGAAAGATGTGGGAGTAAAGCAATATAAAACAATGTAAGCAATGTAAAGGAAGCAAAACAAAAATGAAAAGGGCTTTAGTTTCAAGTATTTAATTCTAGGTGGTGTTGGTATAGATGCTCTACAGCTTACACGGACTGTGAAAAATGTCAACATTGCCGGGCTATCTTCTATTCACAAACACGGTTTCTCGAAAGATGTGGGAGTAAAGCAAAATAAAACAATGTAAGCAATGTAAAGGGAGTAAAACAAAAATAAAAAGGGCTTTAGTTTCAAGTATGAAATTCTAGGTGGTGTTGGTATAGCTGCTGTACAGCTTGCACAGACTGTGAAAAATGTCAACATTGCCGGGCTATCTTCTATTCACAAACACGGTTTCTCGAAAGATGTGGGAGTAAAGAAATATAAAACAATGTAAGCAATGTAAAGGGAGTAAAACAAAAATGAAAAGGGCTTTAGTTTCAAGTATGAAATTCTAGGTGTTGTTGGTATAGATGCTCTACAGCTTGCACAGACTGTGAAAAATGTCAACATTGCCGGGCTATCTTCTATTCACAAACACGGTTTCTTGAAAGATATGGGAGTAAAGCAATATAAAACAACGTAAGCAATGCAAAGGGAGTAAAACAAAAATGAAAAGGGCTTTAGTTTCAAGTATGAAATTCTAGGTGGTGTTGGTATAGATGCTCTACAGCTTGCACAGACTGTGAAAAATGTCAAAATTGCCGGGCTATTTTCTATTCACAAACACAGTTTCTTGAAAGATGTGGGAGTAAAGCAATATAAAACAATGTAAGCAATGTAAAGGGAGCAAAACAAAAATTAAAAGGGCTTTAGTTTCAAGTATTTAATTCTAGGTGGTGTTGGTATAGCTGCTGCACAGCTTGCACGGACCGTGAAAAATGTCAACATTGCCGGGCTATCTTCTATTCACAAACACGGTTTCTTGAAAGATGTGGGAGTAAAGCAATATAAAACAACGTAAGCATTGTAAAGGGAGTAAAACAAAAATGAAAAGGGCTTTAGTTTCAAGTATTTAATTCTAGGTGGTGTTGGTATAGCTGCTGTACAGCTTGCACGGACTGTGAAAAATGTCAACATTGCCGGGCTATCTTCTATTCACAAACACGGTTTCTTGAAAGATGTGGGAGTAAAGCAATATAAAACAACGTAAGAAATGTAAAGGGAGTAAAACAAAAATGAAAAGGGCTTTAGTTTCAAGTATTTAATTCTAGGTGGTGTTGGTATAGATGCTCTACAGCTTACACGGACTGGAAAAATGTCAACATTGTCGGGCTATCTTCTATTCACAAACACGGTTTCTTGAAAGATGTGGGAGTAAAGCAATATAAAACAATGTAAGCAATGTAAAGGGAGCAAAACAAAAATGAAAAGGGCTTTAGTTTCAAGTATTTAATTCTAGGTGGTGTTGGTATAGCTGCTGTACAGCTTGCACGGACTGTGAAAAATTTCAACATTGCCGGGCTATCTTCTATTCACAAACACGGTTTCTTGAAAGATGTGGGAGTAAAGCAATATAAAACAATGTAAGCAATGTAAAGGGAGCAAAACAAAAATGAAAAGGGCTTTAGTTTCAAGTATTTAATTCTAGGTGGTGTTGGTATAGAGCTGCTGCACAGCTTGCACGGACTGTGAAAAATGTCAACATTGCCGGGCTATCTTCTATTCACAAACACGGTTTCTTGAAAGATGTGGGAGTAAAGCAATATAAAACAACGTAAGCAATGTAAAGGGAGTAAAACAAAAATGAAAAGGGCTTTAGTTTCAAGTATTTAATTCTAGGTGGTGTTGGTATAGCTGCTGTACAGCTTGCACGGACTGTGAAAAATGTCAACATTGCCGGGCTATCTTCTATTCACAAACACGGTTTCTTGAAAGATGTGGGAGTAAAGCAATATAAAACAATGTAAGCAATGTAAAGGGAGCAAAACAAAAATGAAAAGGGCTTTAGTTTCAAGTATTTAATTCTAGGTGGTGTTGGTATAGCTGCTGTACAGCTTGCACGGACTGTGAAAAATGTCAACATTGCCGGGCTATCTTCTATTCACAAACACGGTTTCTTGAAAGATGTGGGAGTAAAGCAATATAAAACAATGTAAGCAATGTAAAGGGAGCAAAACAAAAATGAAAAGGGCTTTAGTTTCAAGTATTTAATTCTAGGTGGTGTTGGTATAGCTGCTGTACAGCTTGCACGGACTGTGAAAAATGTCAACATTGCCGGGCTATCTTCTATTCACAAACACGGTTTCTTGAAAGATGTGGGAGTAAAGCAATATAAAACAATGTAAGCAATGTAAAGGGAGCAAAACAAAAATGAAAAGGGCTTTAGTTTCAAGTATTTAATTCTAGGTGGTGTTGGTATAGCTGCTGTACAGCTTGCACGACTGTGAAAAATGTCAACATTGCCGGGCTATCTTCTATTCACAAACACGGTTTCTTGAAAGATGTGGGAGTAAAGCAATATAAAACAATGTAAGCAATGTAAAGGGAGTAAAACAAAAATGAAAAGGGCTTTAGTTTCAAGTATTTAATTCTAGGTGGTGTTGGTATAGCTGCTGTACAGCTTGCACGGACTGTGAAAAATGTCAACATTGCCGGGCTATCTTCTATTCACAAACACGGTTTCTTGAAAGATGTGGGAGTAAAGCAATATAAAACAACGTAAGCAATGTAAAGGGAGTAAAACAAAAATGAAAAGGGCTTTAGTTTCAAGTATTTAATTCTAGGTGGTGTTGGTATAGCTGCTGTACAGCTTGCACGGACTTGAAAAATGTCAACATTGCCGGGCTATCTTCTATTCACAAACACGGTTTCTTGAAAGATGTGGGAGTAAAGCAATATAAAACAACGTAAGCAATGTAAAGGGAGTAAAACAAAAATGAAAAGGCTTTAGTTTCAAGTATTTAATTCTAGGTGGTGTTAGTATAGCTGCTGTACAGCTTGCACGGACTGTGAAAAATGTCAACATTGCCGGGCTATCTTCTATTCACAAACAGGGTTTCTTGAAAGATGTGGGAGTAAAGCAATATAAAACAACGTAAGCAATGTAAAGGGAGTAAAACAAAAATGAAAAGGGCTTTAGTTTCAAGTATTTAATTCTAGGTGGTGTTGGTATAGCTGCTGTACAGCTTGCACGGACTGTGAAAAATGTCAACATTGCCGGGCTATCTTCTATTCACAAACACGGTTTCTTGAAAGATGTGGGAGTAAAGCAATATAAAACAACGTAAGCAATGTAAAGGGAGTAAAACAAAAATGAAAAGGGCTTTAGTTTCAAGTATTTAATTCTAGGTGGTGTTGGTATAGTGCTGTACAGCTTGCACGGACTGTGAAAAATGTCAACATTGCCGGGCTATCTTCTATTCACAAACACGGTTTCTTGAAAGATGTGGGAGTAAAGCAATATAAAACAACGTAAGCAATGTAAAGGGAGTAAAACAAAAATGAAAAGGGCTTTAGTTTCAAGTATTTAATTCTAGGTGGTGTTGGTATAGATGCTCTACAGCTTGCACGGACTGTGAAAAATGTCAACATTGCCGGGCTATCTTCTATTCACAAACACGGTTTCTTGAAAGATGTGGGAGTAAAGCAATATAAAACAATGTAAGCAATGTAAAGGGAGTAAAACAAAAATGAAAAGGGCTTTAGTTTCAAGTATTTAATTCTAGGTGGTGTTGGTATAGCTGCTGTACAGCTTGCACGGACTGTGAAAAATGTCAACATTGCCGGGCTATCTTCTATTCACAAACACGGTTTCTTGAAAGATGTGGGAGTAAAGCAATATAAAACAATGTAAGCAATGTAAAGGGAGCAAAACAAAAATGAAAAGGGCTTTAGTTTCAAGTATTTAATTCTAGGTGGTGTTGGTATAGCTGCTGTACAGCTTGCACGGACTGTGAAAAATGTCAACATTGCCGGGCTATCTTCTATTCACAAACACGGTTTCTTGAAAGATGTGGGAGTAAAGCAATATAAAACAATGTAAGCAATGTAAAGGGAGCAAAACAAAAATGAAAAGGGCTTTAGTTTCAAGTATTTAATTCTAGGTGGTGTTGGTATAGCTGCTGTACAGCTTGCACGGACTGTGAAAAATGTCAACATTGCCGGGCTATCTTCTATTCACAAACACGGTTTCTTGAAAGATGTGGGAGTAAAGCAATATAAAACAATGTAAGCAATGTAAAGGGAGCAAAACAAAAATGAAAAGGGCTTTAGTTTCAAGTATTTAATTCTAGGTGGTGTTGGTATAGCTGCTGTACAGCTTGCACGGACTGTTAAAAATGTCAACATTGCCGGGCATTCTTCTATTCACAAACACAGTTTCTTGAAAGATGTGGGAGTAAAGCAATATAAAACAATGTAAGCAATGTAAAGGGAGTAAAACAAAAATGAAAAGGGCTTTAGTTTCAAGTATTTAATTCTAGGTGGTGTTGGTATAGCTGCTGTACAGCTTGCACGGACTGTGAAAAATGTCAACATTGCCGGGCTATCTTCTATTCACAAACACGGTTTCTTGAAAGATATGGGAGTAAAGCAATATAAAACAACATAAGCAATGTAAAGGGAGTAAAACAAAAATGAAAAGGGCTTTAGTTTCAAGTATTTAATTCTAGGTGTTGTTGGTATAGTTGCTGTACAGCTTGTACGGACTGTGAAAAATGTCAACATTGCCGGGCTATCTTCTATTCATAAACACGGTTTCTTGAAAGATGTGGGAGTAAAGCAATATAAAACAACGTAAGCAATGTAAAGGGAGTAAAACAAAAATGAAAAGGGCTTTAGTTTCAAGTATTTAATTCTAGGTGGTGTTGGTATAGCTGCTGTACAGCTTGCACGGACTGTGAAAAATGTCAACATTGCCGGGCTATCTTCTATTCACAAACATGATTTCTTGAAAGATATGGGAGTAAAGCAATATAAAACAATGTAAGCAATGTAAAGGGAGTAAAACAAAAATGAAAAGGGCTTTAGTTTCAAGTATTTAATTCTAGGTGGTGTTGGTATAGCTGCTGTACAGCTTGCACGGACTGTGAAAAATGTCAACATTGCCGGGATATCTTCTATTCACAAACATGATTTCTTGAAAGAAATGGGAGTAAAACAATGTGTCAGTGCTTCACAGGACTTTAATGAAACGGTTAATGCCTTAAACGCCATAAAACCAAATGGTTTTGACCTGATCCTGGACACTTACGGTGGAGAAGCCTCTTCAATGCTTCACAGACTGTTGAAACCACTTGGGAGAAGAATTATAATAGGTAAATGCGGAAGAAATCTCTAATTTCTCTTTATTATTTATTCCTCTTAAGGAGAATTATTCCTTTTCTGGAGATTTATAGGAGGTAAATGTGGGAGAAATCTCTTTTTCCTCCTCAGAGGGTTACGGATAGTTTAATCTTGATAGTAGCCTACCTGAATTATAAAATTTAGTCACCGGAAAAAATGTCAAAAATGTTGGTTAGAGGAAAACAACAATCCATGCAAACTAAATTTTCGTAAAAATCCCAATTAACAGTATTAATATATACGCCTCCTAATTCCAGAGAAAATATAGAATAAAAATCGTGTCTCAACGCGGCAGCATTTCCAAACAATCAGGATGTTATTTAACCATGTTTTGTAAAACCACATTTTTGACATTTTAGTACAAACTGAAAGTTAATAAAGACTTTGGAAATCTCATAGAGAGCAAAATCGTGTGTAACATAGTAGATAGTATTTTAAGCAGTTCCTACTGTTTTTATTGTTTGTCATAGAACTACATAGTTGACAGATTAAAATCTGAATTATTATCTAAGTTAGATGGAGGGGAGGATATGGAAATTTAGACCCTTTGCTATCCAAATATATTTTAGTTTTTCCAATTCTACCCTCTTGAAATTGAAATTTAATTCACCCTCTACCCTCCTCACCAATTCTACCCTCTTTGAAGATAAAATTTTGAATGTTGACCATCAACTCACATTTTTTTTGTTGGTGGCAAGGTTTAGTTAAATCGGCTTAATTCGCCTTTTTTTAAAATTAGATATAAAAAAAAACAAGTTTTTTATCTAAAAGTAATGAGCGTCATCAAAACTTAAAACGAACAGAAATTACTTTCTATATGAAAGGGGCTGCTCCCTAATCAACGCCCCGCTCGTTACTCTAAAGTTTGTCTCTTTTTCTCAACTCTACTTTTTAAAACAATAAACAACTTTAGCGGAAAGAGCGAGGCGTAGATGAGGAAGCAGTCCCTTTCATATATGAAGTAATTTCTGTTCGTTCTATTTTAATATTGCTCCTTACTTTCAGTTAAAAAAAGTTGTTTTTTTTTGTTTTATTTCAGAACGTTTTTGAATTAATGCATATTCTGATTTTGGCTCTCCGCAGATGGATAATTAACACGAAATTTGCATATTTATTTTATTGGCTAAATGGCTTTCTCATAGTTTTGATCTAATGATCTTGAGAAAAAATAGAAGTAGGGGAGTAGCCCTTGTTGCCCTCCAATTTCGTGGTTACTTAAAAAGGAAACTAGAACTTTTTATTTTTACGAATGTTTTTATTAGTAAAATATATACATAACTTACAAATTAGCTTACATAACAAACTTCTGTATTCGCACGTTTTTATTACTTATATGAGGGGGTTCACTCCCTCATCAGTACCTCGCTTTTTACACTAAAGCTTAATTTTTGTCCCAAGTCCTTAAGAATGATAACTGAATCGCAAAGCCCGTAGAATAAATAGTTGAATTTACTAAAAGTACTTTAGCATAAAGAGCGAGGTCTTAGAAGGAGGTGAACCTCTCATATGCGTAATAATTTCTGTTCGTTTTAAGTTTAATGCTGCTCCTTCCTTTCAGTTGAAAAAACTTTTTCATAATCATTTTTTCTTTGTTTTTTTTTTGAATAGTGATAGAAAATCCTACGCTCCCTTCATGGAAGTTTTCTTGCCCCATGACAAATTCCTCCATGGAAAGTTCCCCCAACGTATCCCCCTCTTTTCAACCCCTCCCAAACCGAAAAATCCCCCTGAAAACGTCTGTACGCTTCCCAATAACCTTTAATATATGTAAGCACTGGTCAAAGTTTGTAACTTGTACCCCCTCTTACGGGGAGTGTTTGGGAGTAAGTCTTCCCAAAAGACATAGTTATAAGGTTTTTTTTTACTATGCTGAATAAAATGGTTATCTCAGAATGTTGATCTGGTGACTTTGAGAAAATTATTAGCGTGGGAGGGGGCCTAGGTGCCCTCCAATTTTCGTTCACTTAAAACAGGCACTAGAACTTTTCATTTCCGTTAGAATGAGCCCTCTCGCAACATTCTAGGGTCACTGGGTAGATACTATCACCCCTGGGAAAAAAAAAAAATAAACAAATAAACACGCATCCGTGATCTACTTTCTGGCAAAAAATACAAAATTCCACATTTTTGTAGATAGGAGCTTGAAACCTCTACAATAGGGAAGCTTTACCCTATTTTCTAAAATAAGGAAATATTCTCAGGCTCGTAACTTTTGATGGGTAAAACTAAACTTGATAAAACTAATATATTTAAAATCAGCATTAAAATTTTTTTGACGTAGCTATTTGTATCAAAATTCCGTCTTTTAGAGTTTTGGTTACTATTGAGCCGAGTCGCTCCTTACTACAGTTCGTTACCACGAACTGTTTGATATACAATTTCTACTTATCGTAGTTCAGACAAAATAGAACTTTAGACCAACAGATTCAATAAGGGTTTAAATTATTTACCATTATTCACCAAATATGTTACCTATTACTTATCCAACAGTAGTTAATTAAGTTACAAGAAATGAAATTGAGGATCCAGTGGAATTACAGGATTTAGAAAGTTCTAATGCTATTAGTACTAACTTATAATGGGCCTGCTCCCAAGAAATCACCGCAGAATCAAGCACCCTGATTACAACAGAGTTGCGCCTACTTCTCCTTAATCTCTATGTAATTAGATCTTTCCTCTATACACCCTTCAAAGAAAGAATTCTATAAAAGGACGAGCATTGGTATTATGTCACCCTTCATTTGTAGGATATGTTTTAGTCATCTCAACCTTTCTCTTATTTTAGCCCTAGAAAGCAAATTATCTCCAGGATGGGATGCATTTCTTTCCAGTCTACAAAAGGAAAAGCTCCATCCTCTGTCTCTTTCCCGAAGAGAAATCCTGTTTGCATGGCTTTATAGTAGAGCCAGGGTGGACCTTTCATGAATTGGCTTAACCAGAACTGTGATTATAATAGGAGTAGCAGGGTGAACTTTTGGAGTAGCAACCCTCGTGAAAAGTACAGTACAGTAAACGACAGAGATATTAATAGCAGCACAATATTTTTAGGCATGAATTTAAAATGAGTTGGAGGCAGTAGGCTTGAAATTGCTTGTTCAAGATTTTGTCTTTCGTTGACAGAAGATTACTAAATATAGTAAAAAGCTACTGAGAAAACGGGATAAGAGGTTGAAGTAGAGAGGGCAATGTAAGACTTTCAAGTATTTCTTTCCTTTTACTTGCTATTTTTACTATGTAAATTATAAAAAAAAAAAGGTCTAACTCGAAAAGAACATTTTCCTCTAGAACAAGTTTCACTTATTTTCTCAGACCTTAATGTTTTGTCTTGACTTCTGGGTCAACCAGAGTAGCAGAAAGAAGCGTTCATTTTGCAATACCTTAAAGATTTTGTTGGGTGACAATGTAAAAATTTGCTTGAAAAACAGCATTTCAGGGTTGCCATATGTAAAATAATCACAGAAAAATATTGATTACGTGAAAACATTAAAAACAAATTTCGAAACTTTAGTGCCTGGCTGTATAAGAAAAGAACCCAGAAAGCTCTTTCTACCACTTCACAATAGGCTTTAAAATTAAGAAATTTACATTAAGTAAGTTTTGTAAGTGTCTTTTAACTGTACAAGCTAGCATGGGCTTAAAAACTGTTTTTTTTTTTTTAAATAAATAGCAATCGCCAACCCTGTTTGCTGAGTCATAACGCTGTAGAAACCGCAGATACTGACCCAAATCTCTTTTGGAGGCTATTACCATTTTTACTGCAGTTGCCGTTGCAATTACTTACCATAGCTTGTCTTATAAAATAGTTTCATCTTTGAAAATTTGCTTTTTTTTCAAGGATCAACTGCCCCTACAGTTGGTAATTATCTGAAACGTCAGAGTAACATTGTATTTATATGTCATCTTACATGACAGAGAGGTTACAATCAAAACAAGATATTAATTTCATTGGATTTTAAGAACGGTTTAGCCTGTTTTTACTCTGAAGCATGGTAAAAAAAAAAGGTAAAGGATACGGCATTAGAGTTTACAGTCCGTACCGGCGGTGCTGATATCCATTTCTTGGCCCTTCAGCCAGGAAGTGCAATGGGGGGTTTGGGGGGGGGGGAATCTTGGGAAGGGGGAGGGGTGTAGGTGGTATAGGTATCAAACAAAGTCATTTATCTAGATATTAACATTTCAACCGTTCTCTTAGTATCTTATTTATTGTTAATTCTAATTTTCATCATTGCTAATTAGAAATTGTAAGGATTTTATTTAAATTTAATAATCATTAGAATTTATTGTCAATTTTTATTTTGGATAAAAATTTATTACTTTTCTCTTTTATTTTAAAGATTAGAGCTTGTTGTGAAAATTGTTTGACTGAGCCCACCAAAAGATATCCTTATTCTACATAAAACCATAACCCAATTCAGAAGGGGGGGGGGATTAAAAAAAATCGACAAAAATAACACTGGAAACTTTTTATGTCAGAATTTGCCATCCTCTTCTTAAATAGCATTATAAAGCTTTTTTTCATGATCGTTGAAGAAATTTATTTTTCAGGGGCAAGCTCGTTCATTATTAGCAATTCTATTGACAAAGATGCTCTAACCAAGACATCTGGAAGCATACAAATTATTCAGCTAATTATGGAAAACACTGGCGTTCATGGTTTCAATTTGACAACCCTGCTCGATAAATCTCCAAGTGAATACAAAAAAGCAATGGATTTTCTCATTAATTTATACAAACAGCAAAAGATAGTGCCAATAATTGACAGTGTTTTTACATTTAATGAAGTTACAGAAGCCCAAAAACGCTTAACGGACCGCCAAAATATTGGGAAAATAATTTTAGTTCCGAATAAATTACAACTTGCTAAAATAATTAACATTTAATAGCACAAAATAATTAAATCTAAGATGCAAGCCTTTTTAAGTATTAAATAAAAAAAAACTAGTTTTTTTAACTGCAAGTAAGGAGCGACATTAAAACTTAAAACGAACAGAAATTACTCCGTATATGAAATGGGTTGTCCCCTCTGCAATCCCTCACTCTTTACGCTAAAGCTTTTAATTGTTTTAAAAGTAGAATTGTGGCAAAGAGTCAAACTTTAGCGTAAAGAGCGAGGGTTTGCGAAGGGGACAACCCATTTCATGTACGGAGTAATTTCTGTTCGTTTTAAGTTTTAATGTCGCTCCTTACTTGCAGTTAAAAAAACTAGTTTTTTTTATTTAATTTCTGAACATTTTTGAATTAATACATGTTTGATTTTGGCTCTCCGCACATAAATTATTGAAATGAAATTTGTATATTAATTTTTTTTGCTAAATGGCTTTCTCTTAGTTTTGATAAGATGATTTTGAGAAATAAGGGGTGGGGAAGGAGGCCTAGTTGCCCTCCAATTTTCCGGCTACTTAAAAAGGCTGTTAGAACTTTTAATTTTTAACGAACGTTTTTATTAGTAAAAAATATGCGTAACTTAAGAATTAACTTACGTAACAAACTTTTATATTCTTATATTTTTATTATGTGTACGAGGGGTTTGTACCCTCGTTAATACATCGCTCTTTACACTAAATTGTAAGTTTCGTCCCAATTCTTTAAGAATGACCCAGGAATCAAAAAGGCCGTAGAATAAATAGTTGAAATTACTAAAAATACTTTAGCATAAAGAGCGAGGTATTTGTCCCCTCCTAAATACCTCGCTCTTTATGCTAAAGTATTTTTAGCACCCCTCATATGCTTAATAATCTCTGTTCGTTTTAAATTTCAATGCTACTCCTTACTTTCAATTGAAAAAACGTTTTCATGTTTATTTTTTCATTGTTTTTTTTTTATAGTAATGCTAGAAAATCCTGCGCCCTTTTCATTGAATTTTTCTTCCCCCATGACATATTCCTCCAAGGAAATATCCTCCAACATAGCCCCTCTCCTCAGCCCCACCCCAAAACAAAATAAAATCCCCTTCAAAACGTCTGTACACTTCCCAATAACCATTACTATATGTAAACACTGGTCAGTGTTTGTGACTTGCAGCCCCTCCCCCAGGGATTGTGGGGGAGTAAGTCATTCCCAAAGACATAGTTCTTATGGTTTTCGACTATGCGGAACAAAATGGCTATATCAAAGTTTTAATCCGTTGACTTTTGGAAAACAATGAGCGTGGGAGGGGGCCTAGGCGCCCTCCAATTATTTTGATCACTTCAAAAGGGCACTAGAACTTTTCGTTTCCGTAAGAATGAGCCCTCTTGTGACACTCTAGGACCACTTGGTCGATACGATGACCCCAGGGAAAAAGAAAAAAAAACAAAAAAAAACAAACAAACAAACAAATAAACACGCACCCGTGATTTGTCTTCTGGCAAAAAAATAAGAAATTCCACATTTTTTTAGATAGGAGCTTGAAATTTTTCTATAGAGTTCTCTGATACGCCGAATGCGATGATGTGATTTTCGTTAAGATTCTATGACTTTTAGGGGATGTTTCCCCCTATTTTCCAAAATAAGGCAAATTTTCTCAGGCTCGTAACTTTTGATGAAAAAGACTAAATTAATTGAAACTTATATATTTAGAATCAGCCTGAAAATTTGGTTCTTTTGATGTATCTTTTAGCATCAAAACTCCTTTTTTCTTAGCGTTTCGTTTACTATTGAGCCGGGTCGCTCCTTACTACAGTTTGTTACCACGAACTGTTTGATTAGTGTAGAAAATTTTCTAGTCCAAAATACGTGCATTTTCGTAGCCCTGATTAATAATGAAGTATAAACATCCTTAATTTAATTTCAAAGACTCTATAAGTTTTACTGAATGTTTACCTAAAACTTTTCTATATCGTAGATTTACCTATACATCTGAACAATGGTTATAGTAAAAATAGGACTTTCAAATTATTTTTACACTTTTTCAATAAGTGTTAATGATAAATGCTTTCATCTATAGGAAAGTGACAAAGAAAAGTTATAATTGTCGTTTCTATTTCATTTGTTAAATTTTTTAAATTTACCGCGAAGTTTGGCTCTTATTACCAGTCAAATACAACTCTTTTCTACGTCTTTTTCTTACTGTAAACTGTATCCTAACAATGAGGAAAGGGGGAAAGATCCTGTCCTGGGAAGGATGATTGACTTTTGGGCTGCTCTATAGTAATGACACAAAAGACATAAATTACCAACGAGCTACGTAAAACTTTTTGGCTGCAATATAATGGTTTTATATTCTAGTTACTCCGTTTATGATTAACTCTCGGTGAGATTACTGTCAACAGTGACTGAGTAAGCAAAACTTTGAGCGACCAAATTAAAAAAAAAAAAAAAAAAATATTATTCCCAAAGCACTCCTGCTGAAGGGTATCTTGGATATTGAAAATGACTAAATTAGGAATCAGATGACAGGAATGGACAACCTTACCTTTTTGTTGGAGGATACCTAGAACTATATCTGGATAGACTCTATCTACATTACTTTGAAATTTGTCGTTCTTTTGATGTTTGATTAAATAAATTTTTTGCCTTTAACAATGATTGATACAATAAAGAAAGAAGAGAGAACGGAGAAAAGGAATTTTGACGGGGAAGAAATGATTTAAAATGGGATTTTCTTAGTTAGAATAGTAAGAGACGAACCTCAGAGAATTGGGCAGCTCAGTAAGTGAAATATGGCACCATACCCAAGAAGAGCAACTTTTCTAAAGATGCTAAATAACGTTGTTTGGTATTTTATTGCTTTTAGCTGTCTCTACAACCATGATACTGATAAAATATACATATAACCCACTTGTAATGAACTGTATCAACCATTTTTGTAAAAAAAAAAGGAGAACTATTACTAAAGATATAATAAAAAACATAGTCGGTTAGTCTTTAGAGTAAAAGACGTGTAGTTTTTATTTAATAAAAAGATATAATAAAGAAACAATAAAACAACAAAGACATATTAATACTTTAAAAAGAGAAATTAAAAAGGGTGCAATTTTGGAAGATTTGTTGGGTTGAATAATTCTTGCTTTAAAGCTGGCATATACCTTGGTTGTTTTAAGACAGTAGACGTGGATCTATTACTTAAAGGAGGCGAGAGGAAATGTGCATAAAATTATAGATTTTAGTTTTGCTCACAATAAGCCGTATAGCTGTATAGTTGAAAAGCCGTATAGCTTAAAATGTTGAAAAGTTACGAAGGTATGGAGTTAATGGATGGTTTTATAATCTTATAATTAGTTTCCCTTCTGGTCGTTTTCAATTTCTCAACCACTGCAAGAGAGATGTTGTGTACCCCAACTGTTCCTTGGTTGTCTTAAGACAGCAGACGTGGATCTATTACTTAAAGGAGGCGAGAGGAATTGTGCACAAAATTATAGATTTTAGTTGTGCTCACATTAAGCCGTTTAGCTGAAAAATTAATTATGCACATCTTTTGAAATTCAAAATGTTGAAAAGTTGCGAAAGTATGGAGTTAATGGATGATTTTATAATCTTATAATTAGTTTCCCTTCTGGTCGTACTCAATTTCTCAACCATTGCCAGAGAGATGTTGTGTACCCCAACTGTCTATTTTAAGCCCTTAATTATTTTGGATTTCTGTTAATGACCTTTCTTCTTCTCTTCCGCCACTTGTAAATAAGGTTTCAGACTTTACCAATAAAGAGATTAATGTTTATATCCTGAAGTTTTCTGATGGCACAGTTCCAACTGTGTGTGCGAAAACGACTGAATTGTTGGTTTCTGCGCTGTCTAATAATACTCAGGTGATATTTGTCTGGATGTGGTGCATTAAGGTTGGTCTGATAATTGTTACTTATGCATATCTTTGGTTGAAATTGGGGGACCGTGCAATATTGGGGATTTCGAGTGTTCGATACCTTAGTATTGTTGTTGATAAATCATTCTCACTTAAAGTTCATATTAAGATAGTCTAAATTATATTAGCTAGAAATATTTGTATAATTCGTAACTTTGTTTTCCGAAGGAAATGCTTCTATGTTACATTTTATCCACCTCTATATTTTGTATTGTAGTTCAATCCAGCTGGGGATTTTCTCCTCAATCCTTCGTCCTATTTGAGTTTTGCAAAATATTGCTATTAGAATACTAGTTGATGCAAGCCCTTCTGAATCTTGTTGTGAAGCTTATGTTAGGCTGAAAATACTTCCAACTACTACGCTTCGTGATTATTAGGCTGAAATTTTCATATATATTTGTGTCAGAGGTAAGTTCACTACTTTTCTAAGTTTGTCCACCCAAGTTAACGAAGATGAAAGATTAAATTTGCATTAAATCCTTGAATTTAGTGCTTTATTTTGATTTAGGTGTGTTAGGGAAGGATTTGAGTGTTAAGTTAGTGGTTGTAGGGTATATGGTATTGCAGTTGTGTTTTGTTTTTCAACCCCTTCTGAGGTTAACGTTAAGTCTTTTTTTCTTTTGTGGATTTGTTTGGTTATCCCTTCTCCATATCATGCTGCAGCACTTGGAGGGGATATGTTTATGTTAACCTTTGGGCTAATAACTGATGTTAATTATATAAAATAAAAGTAGAAGTAAAATTAGTAGTGATAGTTATCTTAGTGGTAGCATTTACATATCAACTTTTTATATATTGATCTTCCTCTTTAAGCATTCTCTGAAAGCTATAACTTAATACCCAAACAAATAATTGAAGAAAAAACGGGTTTAATTTTTTTATAATAAAGCAGTGACAACAAAATAAAATAAAAACTACACTTTAACTAACAAAAAATAAAAATACTCCGAATATTTCGGCCCCACCTCCGGGAGCCTTTCTCAACGGGAAAAAAAACAAAAAAGAAGAAAATTACAACAATTTAAGACTATTTTTAAGACATTATAAAAATGCCACGACAACTAAACCAAACTAAAAATATAAACAATCAAATATAAAAGAAACAAGAACTCACATTTTAAAACCAACACTCCCGCACTTGACTGTAACTTTAGAAAAAAACTGCAATAATTGTTTCTATTGGCACTTTCCTTTGCCAAAATCGCTGTATAAATGGGGATCTATCAAAAATGAAAAATATAAATACTTGTAACAATACGAAAAAGAGGTCACCCAACCCCCAAATCCAATCAAAATCTTACAGGTTAATGAAACAAAATTATGAATTATAAATTGAATGGATTTTTTCATTTGCTATTTTAGCTGCCGTCCGTTGACTTCTTACAGCATTGACCATGCTTTGACCTCCGTTCGCAAGGCTATTACTTGTTTCAGGACAATTATGCAAATCAATACTCATTGAAGTTTTTGACTGGTCTTTAATTAAACTATTATAAATTGAATTTATTTTAAATTCCCCCTCATCTCTATTTATACTAATACCCCCATATATAATCTTTTTTATTTCTATAATTTCTCTGAAACTTTTTAAAAGTCCTACAGACTTATCAATAATTTTCGTCTGATCAAATAAAATACTATGATGAGGAAAATTATACACGTGACCAGCTATAGCGGATTCAAAAGTATTATCGGCATTATCATGGTATATTTTTCTTTATTTCAAATATTCTATCAATATTCTGTCAAATTGTCACCTCCATAATTGACCCTATTGTTTCTCAGATTCACGAGCCTATACTTGTCCAGTATTCGACCAAGTTTGATGAGATTGAAAACAAACTACGGGCTCTTCAAAACGCAAACCTAGCCGTAGAAAACAGGATTGAACAGCTTGAAACCCGTCTTGATGATATGGAGCAGGAAACACGACAAAATCAGCTTGTATTTCATGGTGTTGAACAAAGTGGGGGTCTTCCCATCTCTGAGTGTATATTGAATGTGATTAGGAATAAAATGCAAATGTCTGATTTTTCTTCGACCGCAATAGTTTCTGTATTTAAATTTCGAGCAAATTTTACTGATTCGGACATCATTGTAAATGCAAAAAGCGTCCTGCGCCTGTGTTGGTTGTGTTCAAGTCTGCTGAAACTGCAAGAGAAGTGTTTTCATGTAAGTCAAAACTTGCACGGTCGGAAATATTTGTTACCAAGTACCTAACATCAAAAAAGAAACAGATTCTTGACTTGGCTAAAAGTAAGCTCAGAAACAGAAATGTTTGGTCGAACAAACGGACAATTTTTGGGAAAGACTCAGCAGGAGAGATCTGTAAAATTAGAGCTATGGCTGAAGTGGTCCGTTTGCCGATTCCGACTGCATAATTTTGAGTTATGAAATTATGTTTTTGCACTACTTGTATGTTGGTTTTCCTCTTTGCATTTTGTAGCAAAAATGTCACTTTCTTTCATGTTTATCTCTTTCTTTTTCCTTCTTTTTTCTGCCTATCAGACTTTTTTTTCCGTATTAAATAGTCACCTTAAATGAACGTGAACAGATATGATGACGCTTTGAATGAATTTGAACAAAACCGGTTTATTCTTGGAAGCCAAGCTCGTGACACACTTGCGGGGGATGATGAATGCATCGATAATTTCTCTTTGAATTGTCGCCCAAGTAATTATGTGAATCCGAATAGTCTTTATGAGTATTAAAAACTTGTGAGTGCAGATGAAAGAGCGATCGTTTTCTGGAATTGTCAAGGTCTAAGAACGGCATATTCTCCTTTATGTGAGATTTTAAGTTTACTAGATAAGAAACCGTGCATTGTAGGCCTATGTGAGACATTTGTTTCTAGCAAGTCACTGCCCTGGGATTTTTCTTTTCCGGGATATGCTTGCGAGCGAAGAAAACGGACAACCATGGAGCGGGGCGGTCTATGTATTTTGATAAATGAAGGTACCCAATATTGGATTATGAATAACCTCTCCCTGTGGCTGGAAGTTAGGATCGAAACCCTTTTCATCGAAATAAAAAATGAAGGGAAAAAAAATGATTTTGAGGTTAATTTACAAAAATACGTCATGTGATATTAGTTTTTTTATTGATGAATTTGAATTTTTATTAGACAAAATTAACAATGAAAATAAAAATAAATTTATGATGGGAGATTTTAATATTGATTTACTAAAAAAAAGCGAATAGCTCAGATTTTGTTAATATGATGGTGTCACATGATAGTTTCCCTCTTGTAACTATTCCAACTTGGATTTCGCATCGTTTGGCCACCTTAATTGATAATTTTTTCATTAATGGTGGATTATTTGAAAGATCCTAAGCAGATGTGAGTGTGTCCAACGGGTTGGATCACCTTGTTTTAATAAGTAAAATAAAGCTGAATCAGTCAAAAGAAAATAAACGGTGTGCAAGGGCATCGTTTTACCGTGAAATGAAAAGTAAAAACCTAAACAGTTTTGCAAATAAGATGGTTGAAACGAATTTTTCGCGTGTAATAGAAGAAAATATTCCAAATGCAGCATATGATCTCTTCAGTGAGATAGTGACTAACGTAATGAATTAAACATGTCCCTTACGAAGAATCAACCCTAATAGAAATTTTCCTAAGAAACCATGGATAACAAAAGCCATTCTAGTTTCAATAAAGCAGAAAAACCAACTTTATGTAAATAATTTAAAGGATCGTTCAAATGATAATTTTATAAAATTTCAAAAGTTTCGGAATATTTTAAATTCAGTAAAACGGAAAGCTCAGAAACTTCATTTCCAAAATGAAATTCATGAAAATCAAGGGAATATGAAAAATACATGGAAAACAATAAATAAACTTTTGGGTAATTTTCACAGTAGGGTGGAGGTGAGATCCACGGAGACGACGAAGGTCGTTTTACTGATTCTCAACACATAGCTGAATTTCTGCGTGATTATTTTGCAAATGAAGGAAAAAGACTTTGCGATCAAGTGCGGGCTAGCTTACGCACATCTGTGAGTTTTGGATCTGTATTTGAAAGACAGCCTGCAAGTGAGAATTCCTTTGAATTTCAAAGATGTTTGGAACGGGAAGTGGCACAATTCCTGGCTACGATGAAGTCAAAATCTAGTGGGATGGTTGTTTTCGCTGAAACTCATAAAAGCCGCAAAAACGAGTGTCTTACCTGTCTTGACGCACCTCATCAACCTTTCTCTGGATCATGGAGTCTTCCCGTAAGCACTAACAATTACAAGAGGGGTTCCTCTTCATAAAGGAGGGAAAAAAGATGACCCATCGAATCGAAGACCTATATCTATTCTCCCACTTTTCTCTAAGTTATATGAGAAAGCTGTACATGCCCAGTTAAGTTATTATATTGAAAAAAATAAAATTCTAATGGAAAACCAATTTGGATTCAGAAAAGGGCAATCTACAGATATGGCAGTTCTGGAATTGGTTGATTGGATTAATGATGCATTTGAAGCTGGTCTTAGACCTGCTGCTGTGTTCTCGGATATAAGAAAAGCGTTCAATACGGTGGACCACCCAGGGTTTATTCGAGTTCTTGCCTCGATTGAAGTAAGGGGCTTAAGCCTTGAGCGGTTTTCATCATATCTACACGACCGGTATCAGATAGTACAGAATGGATCATTTTTATCTTCAAAAAAGAAAATAGAGTGCGGAGTCCCACAAGGGTCAATCCTGGGACCCCTCCTTTTCATCATTTGTATTGATCGAATGAAGCATTACCTGTCGGAGGCTGGTGTCATTCTATTTGCAGATGACATTTTGCTCTTTCTAGCTGCGACTTCGCTTGATGTTTTGTATAATAAAATTCATAATGCTGTCTCTGAATTTCTAACCTTTTCTCAACAAAATTTGTTAACCCTAAGCTTTTCCAAAAAAATCTTCATGAATTTCGTCAAGACTTTCTAGAGATCTCTAGATCTTTAGACCGCAAGACTTTCGTCAATGATCAAATCGTGGTTCGAGGAGAAAGTTTCAATAAGTCTGTTATCTGTTACAATATGATGTCAATCTATCTATATATATAAAAATGAGTTAATTGTTTGTGTGTCTCTCTGTCTGTCCACATATGACGTCTGAATTATTTCATCATATACCAATTCAAAAACGAATGTATTCAAGCCGAAGTAGCTGAGTCGGTAAACCGTTATGTTCCAGGTTCTAGGTCCGAGAGGTTCCAGGTTCGAGTCTTGGCTTTAGCATTAATACAAAACAAGAAAAAAAAACTAAAAAAGGTAAAAACTACAAAAAAACTAAAAACGAAATACTAAAAAAACTAAAAAAGCTAAAAAACTAAAAAACAGCGTTATGTTCCAGGTTCTAGGTCCGAAAGGTTCCAGGTTCGAACCTTGGCTTTAGCATTAACACAAAAGAAGAAAAAATATTCTTAAGAGTTATGTTATTATTTATGGGTCATGTTTTTTGAATGGTTTTTTAAGTTATGTGCAAAAAAAAACAGCTATAACCTACTGATTTTCATTAGAAGTGTAATTTTATATTTTTCAGTTTTCTTTTCATTCTCCTCTGTGTGTATCTTTTATATTTAAAGAGGGCATAAACAGATTATTATTATTATTATTATTATTATTATTATTATTATTATTATTATTATTATTATTATTATTATTATTATTATTATTATTATTATTATTATTATTATTATTATTATTATCATTGTTATTATTATAGGCTTAATGGTGCATATCCTTGGAAAATATTGGATGTTTTGAGAACTGTCGTGCAATGCGTGATTGTGTGCAAATTATTCGACGCTTCCCGTGTTTGTCCCCCAGATTTCTTTAGGTACCCATTCAGATCTGGGGCAACCCTGACTGAGTTTACAAACTCTTTTAATAATATTAAATGATCCCGCCCTAATTGAATGATGCTAAATATCACTTTTACTATTCGCCACTAGGAATTCTGTTTTAGAAGCTTCAATTTCTATTCTTATCTTTCGTAGATGTGAATATAATACATAAATTGCATTCTGCATGGATATTAAATTATCCGAGAATAACAAAATATCATCAGCATACGAAAAGTGGCTAATGTCGATACCTTTAATCACATATAGCGGTGACCGATCTATTTGTGTCACAAAGGGGCTAAGAACTGACCCTTGTTTAACTCCACGACGTAAATAAATTCGGTCTGAAAGTCAACCCTTACGAAAAGATTCTTACAGATGAATTACCATACCAGCCCGTTTAACACTGGCCTATAAATTATGCGCACCCCACCACGCAACATTGACAAAAAATCGTGGTTATGCAACATTATGATTGTATATTTCAATTAATTACTTGAGAAGCTACCCAAAAGTAGATACACTGAAATATTTTCTGTTTTTAGATAAGTAGTCATTCTATTTTGTTCTACGTAATGAACACAATCAACTAAAATGTGTTCAACTGTCTCTTCATTATTACCATTAGTCAGAGTGCCTTCTTCTCCTTGAAATTTTGCAAGATATTACAGTGTACCTCTAAAATGTCAAAGATAGCCTACAAATATTAAAAATTACTCCGTAAAAACAAAATACAGGCAAAAAAAATTGAACAATGCTGCCATCTTAAACCTATGAAATTAGGAAATGATTTCACCTAGAAACTTAACCGTTTGGTCCCTTCTCTTAAGAAAATTAACAAACTGAAAGTCCATTTTAGCCCATCTAAAAGAAAAGGGTAACTTACTTTTTGCACTTTTCGAGAATTTGGGACAGCTTCTCTTTCAAAAGACAAGCTAGTTCTTGTTGTAATTTTGGCAAGATTTACGAATTGATTCTGATAGAACATATTAGTAATCTAGAAATCAGCTCAATCAAGCAGCTCCACTTTTGTTCACAGAAGAGCTAGGATTTTTGTTACTGATTTTGTTTACTACTTTTCAAATTACCCTTTTCTATTGTATCTTTCTAAAAATACGAAGGACTTTGCAATAGTTCAAACGCCCATTGAAACCACCTTAGATTTTTTCAATACCTAAAAAATTCGATATTATAAGTTTTTTTTTTTCAACTATCTCATACTTTTGAAGTTATAACAACAGTTGGACAGTGTTGCAAAGCTGAACTTTAAAAATGTATAATTAGAAGTAATTAGCTAATTTTAGCAACACTTTTTGAACAAAAAACTTTTAAATTAACAATCTGTTGATTCCCAAGGACACCTAACCCTATAAAAAAAAAGCTACACTGTCTTAGGCTGTTTGATACCATAAGTTTTAGCTTATATATTGAGAATTTTTCTCTCCCGTCTTTTTTAAGTTGGTTCTGCCCCTGCTGCATAACCATGTATGAAAGCCTTTTTTATTTAAAATTCAACTTCTGATTTTTCTTGTAATTTTTAGTATGCACTTGGTTTTGGTTTCCTTTTAGTAATTCAAACTATTGGATTTCTTTTTCACTGTCTGTTGTAGTTTAAGATTAAACTAGCCCCCTCCATATATGTAAATTCAATACTTAATTTAAATTCAAAATTCTAAATTTTTATTTTTATATTGACTTCAGTATTTAACTGAGATTTAGTCGTCATCTATATTTATGCTGATGCCCCTGTAGGATTTTATTTTATTATTGTATCTCAGAAAAACTTTTTACAGTCCAGCGCCGTTATCAATTATTTTATTTTATCAAACTTTATAATATACTGTGAAAAATGAAATGTGATCAAAAACAGCTGAATCAAAGATTGTTGGTATTTTACAAGCCTTACCCTGGAATATATATTTGCTGTTTTGTGTTGTTATAACCTATCTTCTAAATATAGGCGTATCTTGTAACATAGCCGCCCATGCGAAACTGAGCTAATTTTGAAAGTTTTTACTGCCTTTAATGATGTGTAAAATAAATACTGGTTTGTTGACAAATACTTTAAGTTTGTACATTATGGGTGCGCGAAGAATTAATTTCATTTGCTTTGGAGCTTGGTGACCAGACTACCTAGCACTATGTTAAATAGAATTGAATAAACTTAGTCCTCATATTCAGGAATCCAGCATTGAAGTTAATACTACTATTACTAACAATAACAAGACACCAGAGGCCAAGACAACCGTGTATGCTCCTCTTCCATCTCAAATTGTTCAAAGCATGTCTCCTTACTTTAGTAAGGAGACATGCTCCTTACTTTAATCACATCAGGCTGTGATTTAACCATATTTTGTAAAAACACATTTTGGACATTTTAGTGCAAACTCAAAGTTAATGAAGACTTTGGAAACCTCATAGAGCAAAATCGTGTGTAAGAACATAGTAGATAGTACTTTAAGCAGTTCCTACTGTTTTTATTGTTTTCCATAGAACCAAATAGTTAGCTTTTAAAATCTGAATTATTATCTAAGTTGGAAGGAGGGGAGGATATGAAAATCTAGACCCTCTTGAAGCTTATAAAACTTTGAATATTAACCATCAACTTTTGAATATTAACCACCAACTCACAATTTTTTGTTGGTGGCAAGGCTTAGTTAAATCGGCTGAATTTGCCTTTTTTTTGAATTAAATAAAAAAAAAAAGTTTTTAACTGAAAGTAATGAGCCTCATTAAAACTTAAAACGAACAGGAAATACTTCGCATATGAAAGGGGCTGCTCCCTCATCAACGCCCCGCTCATTACTCTAAAGTTTGACTCTGTATCTCAACTCTACTTTTTGAAACAGTAAAAAACTTTGGCGAAAAGAGCGGGGCGTAGATGAGGAAGCAGCCCCTTTCATATATGAAGTAATTTCTGTTCGTTCTAAGTTTTAATTCCGCTCCTTACTTTCAGTTAAAAAAATTGTTTTTCTTTATTTAATTTCAGAACGTTTTGAATTAATGTATATTTTGATTTTGGCTCTCCGCAGATGGATAATTAACACGAAATTTGCATATTTATTTATTGGCTAAATGGCTTTCTCATAGTTTTGATCGAATGATCTTGAGAAAAAATAGAATTAGGGGAGTAGCCCTTGTTGCCCTCCCATTTTGTGGTTACTTAAAAAGGAAACTAGAACTTTAATTTTTACGAATGTTTTTATTAGTAAAATATATACATAACTTACAAATTAGCTTACATAACGAACTCCTGTATTCGCACGTTTTTATTACGTATATGAGCCCTATTATTTTAGCCCTAGAAAGAAAAATATCTCCAGAATGGGATGTATTTCTTTCCAGTCTTCAAAAGGAAAAGCTCCTTCCACAGTTTCTTTCCCGAAGAGGAATCCTATTTGCGTGGCTTTACAGTAGAGCAGGGCAGACCTTTTACGAATTGGCTTAACCAGAACTGTGATTGTAATAGGAGTAGCAGGGTGAACTTTTGGAGTAGCAACCCTCTTGAAAAGTACAGCGCAGCAAACGACAGAGATATTAATAGCAGCACAATATTTTTAGGCATGAATTTAAAATGCGTTGAAGGCAGTAGGCTGGAAATTGCTTGTTCAAGATTTTGTCTTTTGTTGACAGAAGATCATTACTAAATATAGTAAAAAGCTACTGAGAAAACGGGATAAGAGGTTGAAGTAGAGAGGGCAATGTAAAACTTTCTCGTATTTCTTTCCTTTGACTTGCTATTTTTACTATGTAAATTATTAAAAAAAAGGTCTCTCTCGAAAAGAACTTTTTCCTCTAAAACAAGTTTCACTTCTTTTCTCAGACCTTGATGTTTTGTCTTGACTTCTGGGTCAACCAGAGTAGCAGAAAGAAGCGTTCATTTTGCAATACCTTAAAGATTTTGTTGTGTGACAATGTAAAAAATTGCTTTAAAAACTCCATTTCAGGGTTGCCATATGTAAAATAATCATAGAAAAATATTAATTACGTGAAAACATCAAAAACAAATTTCGAAACTTTAGTGCCTGGCTGTATAAGAAAAGAACCCAGAAAGCTCTTTCTACCACTTCACAATAGGCTTTAAAATTAAGAAATTTACATTAAGTAAGTTTTGTAATTTTCTTTTAACTGTAGAAGTTAGCAGGGGCTTAAAAACTGTTTTTTTTTGTAAAATAACTAGCGATCGGCAACCCTGTTTGCTGAGTCATAACGCTGTAGAAACCATAGATACTGACCCAAATCCCCTTTGGAGGCTATTACCATTTTTACTGCAGTTGCCCTTGCAATTACTTACTATAGCTTGTCTTATAAAATAGTTTCATCTTTGAAAATTTGCTTTTTTTCAAGGATCAACTGCCCCTACAGTTGGTAATTATCTGAAACGTCAGAGTAACATTGTATTTATATGTCATCTTACATGACAGAAAGGTTACAATTAAAAAAAGATAATAATTTCATTGGGTTTTAAAAACAGTTTAGCCTATTTTTACTCTGAAGCATGGTAAAAAAAGGTAAAGGATATGGCATTAGACTTTAAAGTCTGTACCGGCGGTGGTGAACTCCATTTCTTGGCCCTTCAGCCAGGAAGTGCAATGGAGTGTTGGGGGGGGGGAGCTTGGGAATGGGGTAAGTGGTAGGTGGTATAGGTATAAACAAAGTCATTTATTTCGATATTAACATTTCAACCGTTCTCTTAGTATCTTATTTATTGTCAATTCTAAATTTCATCATTGCTATTTAGAAATTGTAGAGATTTTATTTAAATTTAATAATCATTAGAATTTATTGTCAATTTTTATTTTGTATAAAAATTTGTCACTTTTCTCTTTTAATTTAAAGATTAGAGCTTGCAGTGAAACTTATTTGACTTAGCCCACCAAAATATATCCTTATTATAAAGATATTAATATCAGATTAATTATAAAGATATTAATATAGATATTAATATCTATAAAGATATTAATTTCATTGGATTTTAAAAATAGTTTAGCCTGTTTTTACTCTGAAGCATGGTAAAAAAAGGTAAAGGATACGGCATTAGAGTTAACAGTCTGTACCGGCGGTGCTGTTTTCCATTTCTTGGCCCTTCAGCCAGGAAGTGCATGGGGGGTTGGGGGGAGGGGGGTAGGGAAGGGGGAGGGGGGTAGGTGGTAGGTGGTATATGAATAAAAAAGTCATTTATTTCGATATTAACGTTTCAACCGTTCTCTTAGTATCTTATTTATTGTTAATTCTAATTTTCATCATTGCTAATTAGAAATTGTAAAGATTTTACTTAAATGTAATAATCATTAAAATTTATTGTCAATTTTTATTTTAGATAAAAATTTGTTACTTTTTTCTTTTATTTTAAAGATTAGAGCTTGCTGTGAAACTTATTTGACTTAGCCCACCAAAAGATATCCTTATTCTACATAAAGCCATCACCCAATTCAGAAGGGGGGGAATTGAAAAAGTATCGACAAAAATAACACTGGAAACTTTTTATGTTAGAATTTGCCAGCCTCTTCTTAAATAGCATTTTAAAGCTTTTTTTCATGATCGTTGAAGAAATTTATTTTTCAGGGGCAAGCTCGTTCATTATTAACAATTCTATTAACAAAGATGCTCTAGCCAAGACATCTGGAAACATAAAAATTATTCAGTTAATTATGGAAAACACTGGCGTTCATGGTTTCAATTTGACAACCCTGCTCGATAAATCTCCAAGTGAATACAAAAAAGCAATGGATTTTCTCTTTAATTTATACAAACAGCAAAAGATAGTGCCAATAATTGACAGTGTTTTTACATTTAATGAAGTTACAGAAGCCCAAAAACGCTTAACGGACCGCCAAAATATTGGGAAAATGATTTTAGTTCCGAATAAATTACAACTTGCTAAAATAGTTAACATTTAATAGCACAAAATAATTAAATCTAAGATGCAAGCCTTTTTAAGTATTAAATAAAAAAAATAGTTTTTTTAACTGCAAGTAAGGAGCGACATTAAAACTTAAAACGAACAGAAATTACTCCGTATATGAAATGGGTTGTCCCCTCTGCAATCCCTCACTCTTTACGCTAAAGCTTTTAATTGTTTTAAAAGTAGAATTGTGGCAAAGAGTCAAACTTTAGCGTAAAGAGCGAGGGATTGCGAAGGGGAAAACCCATTTCATATACGGAGTAATTTCTGTTCGTTTTAAGTTTTAATGTCGCTCCCTACTTGCAGTTAAAAAAACTAGTTTTTTTATTTAATTTCTGAACATTTTTGAATTAATACATGTTTGATTTTGGCTCTCCGCACATAAATTATTGAAATGAAATTTGTATATTAATTTTTTTTTTGCTAAATGGCTTTCTCTTAGTTTTGATAAGATGATTTTGAGAAATAAGGGGTGGGGAAGGAGGCCTAGTTGCCCTATAATTTTCCGGTTACTTAAAAAGGCTACTAGAACTTTTAATTTTTAACGAACGTTTTTATTAGTAAAAAATATGCGTAACTTAAGAATTAACTTACGTAACAAACTTTTATATTCTTATATTTTCATTATGTGTACGAGGGGTTTGTACCCTCGTTAATACATCGCTCTTTACACTAAATTGTGAGTATCGTCCCAATTCCTTAAAAATGACCCAGGAATCAAAAAGGCCGTAGAGTAAATAGTTGAAATTACTAAAAATACTTTAGCATAAAGAGCGAGGTATTTGTCTCCTCCTAAATACCTCGCTCTTTATGCTAAAGTATTTTTAGCACCCCTCATATGCTTAATAATCTCTGTTCGTTTTAAATTTCAATGCTACTCCTTACTTTCAATTGAAAAAAACGTTTTCATGTTTATTTTTTCATTGTTTTTTTTTCTTTTTCCCTGGGGTCATCGTATCGACCAAGTGGTCCTAGAGTGTCGCAAGAGGGCTCATTCTTACGGAAACAAAAAGTTCTACCCCAAAACAAAATAAAATCCCCTTCAAAACGTCTGTACACTTCCAAATAACCATTACTATATGTAAACACTGGTCAATGTTTGTGACTTGCAGCCCCTCCCCAGGGATTGTGGGGGAGTAAGTCATTCCCAAAGACATGGTTCTTATGGTTTTCGACTATGCGGAACAAAATGGCTATCTCAAAGTTTTAATCCGTTGACTTTTGGAAAACAATGAGCGTGGGAGGGGGCCTAGGCGCCCTCCAATTATTTTGATCACTTCAAAAGGGCACTAGAACTTTTCGTTTCCGTAAGAATGAGCCCTCTTGCGACACTCTAGGACCACTTGGTCGATACGATGACCCCAGGGAAAAAGAAAAAAAACAAAACAAAAAAAAACAAACAAACAAACAAATAATTCTGGCAAAAAATACGAAATTCCACATTTTTTTAGATAGGAGCTTGAAATTTTTCTATAGAGTTCTCTGATACGCCGAATGCGATGATGTGATTTTCGTTAAGATTCTATGACTTTTAGGGGATGTTTCCCCCTACTTTCCAAAATAAGGCAAATTTTCTCAGGCTCGTAACTTTTGATGAAAAAGACTAAATTAATTGAAACTTATATATTTAGAATCAGCCTGAAAATTTGGTTCTTTTGATGTATCTTTTAGCATCAAAACTCCTTTTTTCTTAGCGTTTCGTTTACTATTGAGCCGGGTCGCTCTTTACTACAGTTTGTTACCACGAACTGTTTGATTAGTGTAGAAAATTTTCTAGTCCAAAATACGTGCATTTTCGTAGCCCTGATTAATAATGAAGTATAAATATCCTTAATTTAATTTCAAAGACTCTATAAGTTTTACTGAATGTTTACCTAAAACTTTTCTATATCGTAGATTTACCTATACATCTGAACAATGGTTATAGTAAAAATAGGACTTTCAAATTATTTTTACACTTTTTCAATAAGTGTTAATGATCAATGCTTTCATCTATAGGAAAGTGACAAAGAAAAGTTATAATTGTCGTTTCTATTTCATTTGTTAAATTTTTTAAATTTACTGCGAAGTTTGGCTCTTATTACCAGTCAAATACAACTCTTTTCTTCGTCTTTTTCTTACTGTAAACTGTATCCTAACAATGAGGAAAGGGGGAAAGATCCTGTCCTGGGAAGGATGATTGACTTTTGGGCTGCTCTATAGTAATGACACAAAAGACATAAATTACTAACGAGCTACGTAAAACTTTTTGGCTGCAATATACTGGTTTTATATTCTAGTTACTCCGTTTATGATTAACTCTCGGTGAGATTATTACTGTCAACAGTGACTGAGTAAGCAAAACTTTGAGCGACCAAATTAAAAAAAAAACATTATTCCCAAAGCACTCCTGCTGAAGGGTATCTTGGATATTGAAAATGACTAAATTAAGAATCAGAGGACAGGAAGGGACTACCTTTCCTTTTTGTTGGAGGATACCTAGAACTATATCTGGATAGACTCTATCTACATTACTTTGAAATTTGTCGTTCTTTTGATGTTTGATTAAATAAATTTTTTTGCCTTTAACAATGATTGATACAATAAAGAAAGAAGAGAGAACGGAGAAAAGGAATTTTGACGGGGAAGAAATGATTAAAAATGGGATTTTCTTAGTTAGAATAGTAAGAGACGAACCTCAGAGAATTAGGCAGCTCAGTAAGTGAAATATGGCACCATACCCAAGAAGAGCAACTTTTCTAAAGATGCTATATAACGTTGTTTGGTATTTTATTGCTTTTAGCTGTCTCTACAACCATGATACTGATAAAATATACATATAACCCACTTGTAATGAGCTGTATCAACCATTTTTGTAAAAAAAAAAAAAAAAGGAGAACTATTACTAAAGATATAATAAAAAACATAGTCGGTTAGTCTTTAGAGTAAAAGACGTGTAGTTTCTATTTAATAAAAAGATATAATAAAGAAACAATAAAACGACAAAGACATATTAATACTTTAAAAAGAGAAATTAAAAAGGGTGCAATTTTGGAAGATTTGTTGGGTTGAATAATTCTTGCTTTAAAGCTGGCATATACCTTGGTTGTTTTAAGACAGTAGACGTGGATCTATTACTTAAAGGAGGCAAGAGGAAATGTGCATAAAATTATAGATTTTAGTTTTGCTCACAATAAGCCGTATAGCTGTATAGTTGAAAAGCCGTATAGCTTAAAATGTTGAAAAGTTGCGAAAGTATGGAGTTAATGGGTGATTTTACAATCTTATAATTAGTTTCCCTTCTGGTCGTTTTCAATTTCTCAACCACTGCAAGAGAGATGTTGTGTACCCCAACTGTCTATTTTAAGCCCTTAATTATTTTGGATTTCTGTTAATGACCTTTCTTCTTCTCTTCCGCCACTTGTAAATAAGGTTTCAGACTTTACCAATAAAGAGATTAATGTTTATATCCTGAAGTTTTCTGATGGCACAGTTCCAACTGTGTGTGCGAAAACGACTGAATTGTTCGTTTCTGTG
>NC_088881.1:10306646-10384146 GCF_032884065.1 Artemia franciscana
CATATGTTCCTTCTCCAAGCTCCCTTAATAAGGTACACAATTAAAGTACAAACTTAGAATTAGAGTGTCTCGCGTTCGATTCCTGTTTGGCTGTGTTTATTTCAATCGGGCCAGGTTCTCTGATAAGCTGAATGCGATGGTGTGATTTTTGTTAAGATTCTATGACTTTTAGGGGGTGTTTCCCCCTATTCTTAAATAATAGAAAATAGAAAATATTAAATAGAGGGGGATGTTTCTTTTCGAAGCTATTCTCGGCTTTTCTATAGGATCATTTTCAGATAAATTCACTGTGAACAATACCCGTAACAAATATTATTTGCGTGAGAAACATCCGTTAATGTTGTGTAGAGTGCTTACCTTGTCTATCCCACAAGATGCTTTCTTTTCGAGTCGAGATATGGCTTTTATGACAGCGTCACAAGTAATAACAAAATCAAGGTCAGGAGATTCGCAAATGAAGTTGCGAAGCTCGTCACAAAATTGTGACTCTGAAACAGGATCAGGCTCAGAAAATTCATTTGAAAAATGGGATACTCATTCGTACAAAGAAATCTCATTCGGGTCTGGCAAATTGGAGGAGATGGTACGAGGTAAGAGCTTCCATAGTAGATCAGGTGAATTCTTGACCCTTTTGGAATGAAATGTTTACATTTTAGATCGATGAATGATAAGTTCCTTAGCAAAATATTTTTTGTTCCTATTTTTAATTCGTTGACTATTCCTTGACGGGGACAAAGGCAATCTCTCCATAATTTTTGCCAAAACACAAGCTTCAGACAGCGCTAGATCTCCTCACCACCCAGGAACTTGGGTGCCAATAATGTTTTTTTTTTAAGAGGAACTGCCCTGTCTTCAGCGCACTAAAGCGCTTGGCAAGTTTCTGCAGAATAGATACCAAGAGTTAATCTAACTTCATTTAATATCATTAATGGAAGAATTCTGCTGAAGATAGAATGGAACCCAGATCTCGTCAAGGATGCTATCAGAAGTTTCAGTGTACTGAGATGTGTCGATTTTGTTCCAATCGGGACAAGTATACCACTTATGCCGGTGAACAATATGGGCTTGTTACGCTAGAATCCGAGAAACCCCTCGTTTAAAACTAGAAGCAATAGGAAGGTAGTCTGAAACTTGAAATTTAGAAAGTACCTCGACACAAAGTATTTCAAGATTTATACGACACAACGTGGTCATGATTAGATGTGCAAGAAGAAGAATTAGTGTAAGTAAACCTATTAGATTTCTCCTTAACTTTAAAATCATCACCAAATATTCCATATTGTAAAGAAGCACGGACAGAAGCTGAAGACAAACTGCAATTTAAATTACAGTTAAAATCACCTACGATCAGACACGGCATTTTCAGTTTAAGGACATTACGAACAGTGTTTCCACTTCGCAAGCTTCGAAAATCGGTATGGCGTGTCTAAAATCCGGTAGAAAATCGGTAGATGGCGTCACGCTATCGGTAGAAAAATCGGTAGGGAATTTCTAGACATGCCCAAACCCTCTAATTGCATGTTAAGTTCTCAAAAATGCTCAATTTTCTGCTGAAGTCCTAGATCAATTCAGAATTAGACCACTCTAGAACGGTCTATCGACTTACGATTGATCAAACGATGATTTAAAGCAATGTTTTCTGTAAATCTGCAAAAGAGTAATGGGGTGTTGTTTGATCTCGTTGTAATAACGACGGCTACGAAATGTTGCTGTCGTTGTAAATGCAGCGTTTGCAGTAGTTCTTGTAAATCGCTAGTATATTAATATGGTGTACTATTGAGCTAGCGGCGATTCTAAAATATTGCAAACGCGGCATTTGCAGTAGATGCTGCAAATCTGCAGTGCCTGTGAATCCGAATTCTCCCATAAGGAAAAAACGATTTTCATGTATTAGTTAAATTGGCATTTGGTGTTTATGCCGACGTGGGAACAAGATATGTTTAGACACGAATATATTGCCTGGCACGCGTGTAAACACAGATGCTAGCTAGACACGCATGAGAACAAGGCTTAAAAATTGCACTTTCAATATCTTTAGTTATTATTTGTGGAATCCTATTCTACTGAATCAGGTACTGTTCATCATAGTAAAGCGTTTAAAATTGGACTTCAAACAACAAATGAGATACTGGATTCAAATGATTAAAGCAACTGATACGCAACTGCAAACGAAGGAATCAAGCCTATGCAGGCGTCCGTAGAATACGTTGATTGAATTCTAATCTACTTAACTAAGTTCTACTTAATTCTAACGTACTGAATCTAATCTAATCTACTACACTTTGGTCTACAAACAACAATTCAGGAACAGCGGCAGTTTCAAACATCTAATGCAACTCAAAAAAGAAACTTTTGCTCTTCCACCGTAGACATACATCACTAACATTCTGAAGCCTTAGTCTAGAATCGTATCAATACATACGTTGATTGAATTCTAATCTACTTAATTAGGTACTTTTAATCATAATAAATCAATAAAGCACACTTTGGAACAGCGGATGTTTCAAATATCTAATGCAACACAAAACAGAAACTTGTGCTACTATAGACTAACTTTGATCACTCATATACACTCTTCAAATGTCGCAGATGCTCCTACTTCCTTTAGCCGTTTCTCTAGTTCATGATCAACTATCAGCGATGAAGAATGCATATTCATCCTCTTCGTCCCGCATTTAGTACGGGAGATGGCAGATAAGGTCAGTGTCGACAATTTATTTTGTTTATCAGTCTTCACCTCTTTTAAAGTGCTAAAAGACGTTCTGCAACAACATTCGAGAAAGGCAGTAAAAAGAAAAAGTAAATAGCCTGCCTTAGATTTACAAACCTTGGTCGACCACTTGGGGTAACAATGGAAAAAACGAATCTACAATATTCTACCTTCGGAACATCAGCAGAGCTTTGTTCACGCCATTCCGAGTCAATTGCAGCTCTAAGACATGTAGGAGGGAAATGCTTAACTGGAAGTGATGCAAGACTAGAAAGATTCAGCTTACCAGCATTTGAAGGCTCTACAAGACAGGACATCTCATACAAATCATCATCAAATACGAATCCGGTTTTGATCTGTGGAACTGTTTCCTTGTAAAATTATCTTGCTGTGAGGTATACCTTCATCTCTTTATTATGGTTCACCTTAGGGTCACGCTCTACAAGCTCTGAAATAGCAAGGTGGGCATTCAGTCCAAGATAAATATTTTGGACATCTACATAATAATTGTCATCATTTACATCAACATCTAGTGGATTCTTCAAACCATTTACATATTCTACCTCAAGAAAGTTCTTGGAGAGAGTAATGTATGGAAAAGGGGGGGGGGACTGTGATTGGAAAAGAGCATTGAAGTTAGCCAACATGCTCAAAATATAGTCCTTAGACATCATCATTATTCTCATAAAGGGGTTTTTCAAGCCACAAAAAGCTAAATCGTTTCCATGGGTAGGATCATCCTACCCATACAGCCTCAGTAAAATATAATGTGAGAGTATCCCATTGCTCAAGAATCCTTTTGACGCAGCTATGTACAGATAACCAATTAGTTTGTCCAGGGAAAATATCTCGTGATTGTCAATTTCTAAGAAGTCTTAGTAAGCTTTCAATGAATTCACTCGTTTTGCACTATGACTGAAGTGGCTGTGAATGGTTCCGGGATTTCGCTAAATGGCACTTTTCGCAGTCACACCTATTATGTTCAATTAACAGGAAAAAAATCGGCAAAAAATCGCCAAAAGTCGGTAGAAAATCGGTATTTCGGTAGGCTTGAAATTTATTCGGTAGAAAGGTCCGAAAATCGGTAGATCTACCGATAAATCGGTTGAAGTGGAAACACTGATCACGAATGCATGAGCGAAGTTTACTAGCTGTTAATGCAAAATCTCTCTCCAAAATTTCATCTTTGTACTCTGTGGGTGAATAAACATTTGTTACTTCGCACTCATCAACTCGCACAGCTAAAAAATTATCACTCGGAAAGAAACGCTAGAATTAAGATTTGATGCTGCATAAGCAGCAATACCACAAACCTCTGCCTTTAGAAGCACTACGATTAGGTGGAACGGAAAAAGTTTTTAAGTTGGCACTTTTGTTCCTCAATTTCTACGGGAATTCTTTTCTCTACCCCAATAAAGTTTGGGCCCTTAGTGACGCATTTAGCGTGGGTTGATTGCCTTTTATGTGGTCAACGATAGCTTCAGCAGTATCTATAGACTCAACTATAAGTTTTCAGTCGTCTTTACTTTTGCGTATTTCAGTGATTTGAGAAGGATTTGAACACACCGAATCGACACGAGCACTGGGGGTGTTGAGTGATCCAGGTAAGTTCTCGAGTACAACTGCCTAAGATGGAGTCTCGGATTCAGATGCATTGAATTTCAAGTGCCAGGAAATAGGCTTGTTATTGTTTGAATCTACTAAACAATCAATTTTTCGGCCTAGCTCGTTTACTTTAAGGACCAGAGTAGCCCCTACTGCATCACCTAAAGTGGGAGCAGAGCATGGATTCTCAATAATGAATTTTTGAAAGAGAGAAGCATTGGCTTGTTGTCTTTATCCCGAGTGTGTAACAATTTAAAAATTTATATAACATTTTCTTCGCATTTTATATTTTTGACAAACCTGCTCGTAAACTATAACTTATCGTGTAACATTTCTTTCGCTGTGATTATGTCGTCTTTACTAAAAGAGTTTGTTGTTTTACCAACAATTAACTCAATCTTCGCACCTTCTGTCAATTATTGATAAATAAGTTCAGAACAGGGCTTCCTATTAATCCTATCATGGTAACAAAAACTCCTCTAACTGGATTTATCACCTAGCGATCAAAATCCAAATCACTGTAAAAAATTCTAATATCCAAGCAAAAAGTCCGTTCATTACACTAGGTAAAAAAGTTTTTGTCCGCACTGAATGAAAGCTAGTCGAAGACAGTAGACTCTCCTAAGCTTTCCTAAGTTGTTCTGCTTTCAACTTAATTTTGTCTTAATCTCAATCTCTTTATTTTCTTCGTTTTCTTTTCGATTATTCTTTTGGTTAATCTTGCCATTCATTAAAAACCAAAATATAGCTTACTAATCTCTTTCAAGCAGCAATATTTCAGCCTTAAAGCTGCAATTTCAAACCGATTCCTCTGGGAAGTGCACTCCTCATCGAAAAAAGTCTTGTTTTCCTTTGTCCGTCTTTTTGCTACTTTCTTACCTCCAACAAACATTACTTTAGCTATCCTCTTTAGGGAATCTTTGATTTTCCTTCCTTTGTTATTGTTGCCAGCTGTTTGAATTCCTGCTGGAACTCATCAGATGAAATATACTCTTTAAACTTATTCTCTCAAACCGTTTTAAGTTCAACGCCTTATTGTATTGTATCAGATTAACGACGCTTCTTGACTACTAAGGTCCCTGCGTCGGCCCTGCAGTGCATTCCTGCAGCATGATTCGATCTCTGGGTCCCGTATTATCAAGCTAAGGTCAAACCCACTGCGCCACCACAGGACGTTTCAACGCCTTATTTACTACCTTTTGCTGTATCAAAGGATCAATAATTCTTTTATGCACCTTTTGTTGCACCTGTACAAAGTTTATTTTGAATAAAGAGAGCATGCTTGTTCCTTAGTCTCCAAAAACACTTAGAGTATTAAGGTGAAACTTACAGGAAATTTTGAGCGGGAGGCCGAACACAATTAAACTCCGTTCTTGCTGGTTGTCAAAAGGGAATATCAGTGGTATCTAAGGAAAGCCGGGGTATTACTTTGAAACTTTCAAGGAATGTTGAAGGGATATTAAAAAGGGATCGGAGGGCCACCAGCCCCTCAGGCCCCTTCTTGCCCATTTTAGGTGCCCGCTCCGCTCAACACTGATCAAAATTTTGAAATTATTGCTTTGTTCAAATTCGTTGAAGGGCTAAATAGCCATGCCTCCAGGGATGCTATGCCCCCACAGTTCTGGGACAAGGATAGTAAACTATGGAACTTGCCCACTGTTTACATACAGGATATACTATTAGGAAAAAGGGAAGTGTTTTATTTTGGGTGCATCAAAAAGGCCAAGGATATTAAGGTGAAACTTTAGAGAATGTGTAGTGGTATATTTAACTAAATCAAAAGGCCCTACGTGCATCCAGTTTATCAACAAGGCAGATCTGCAATATATTAGAAACGGCCGAGGGTATTAACCTGAAACTTTTTTGTTGGGGGGGGGGCGGCTGAAAAATTGTTGAAGGGCTGCCAACCCCCCTCCGTTCCCTTGTTTGCTACCTTCTCTACAAAAACATCCAATCGAACTTTGGAACATCCATCTGGTTCGAAATAGTCTACAGGTCAAATAACTGTGCTTATGGGGAAGACATTACTCCCCACAGCTCCTGAGAGGGATGCCAAACACAATTAAAACACTCCATTCGCATGCTGGCTGTTAAAGGGGGTGTCTTAGCAATATCAAACAGTTCGTTGTAACGAACTGTAGTAAGGAGGGACTTGGTTCAATCGTAAACGAAACTAAAAACGGAAGTTTGATACTAATAGATACATCAAAAGATTTGGATTCTATGCTGATTTTAAATATATAAGTTGTATCAAATTTAGTCTTACTCATCAAAAGTTACGAGCCTTAGAAAAATTTGCCTTATTTACGAAAATAGGGAGAAACACCCCCTAAAAGTCATGGAATCTTAACGAAAATCACACCATCGCATTCAGCGTATCAGAGAATCCCACTATAGAAGTTTCAAGCTCCTATCTACAAAAATTTGGAGCTTGTTTGTTTGTTTGTTGGTTTTTCTTCCCAGGGGTGGTCGTATCGACCAAGTGATCCTAGAATGACGCGAGAGGGCTCATTATAGCGGAAATTAAAAGTTCTAATGCCCTTTTTAATTGACCAAGAAAACTGGAGGGCACCTAGGCCCCCTCCCACACTCATTGTTTACCCAAAGTCAAAGGATCAAAATTTTGAGATAGCCATTTTGTTCAGCATAGTCGAAAAACATAATACCTACGTCTCTGGGGCTGACTTACTCCCTCACAGTCCCCGAGGGAGAGGCTGCAAGTTACAAACTTTGACTAGTGTTTACATACAGTAATGGTTATTGAGAAGTGTACAGACGTTTTCTGGGGGATTTTTTGGTTGGGAGAGGAGATTGTGGGGAAGGGGCTACCTGGGAGGATCTTCCCTTGGAGGAATTTTTCATGGGGGAAGAGAAATTGCATGAAGGGGGGTCAGGATTTTCTAGTATTATTTAAAAAAAAATAATGAAAAAATAATTATGACAAAGTTTTTTTCAACTGAAAATAAGGAGCAGCATTAAAACTTAAAACTAACAGAGATCATTACTTAATGAGGGATCCATTTCCTCCTAGATACCTCGCTCATTGCGCCAAAGTATTTTTAACGTTTTTAAAGTATTAAGTAAAGTATTTAAAGCTCATAAGCTTTAGTGCAAAGAGCGATGTATTAATAAGGGGGCAAACCCCCAAATATACATAATAAAAATATACGAATATAGAAGTTCGTTACGTAGGTTAAATCGTAAGTTACGTATAGTTTTTACTAATAAAAACGTTCGTTAAAATTGGAGGGAAACTAGGAGGGCAACGAAACACTGGAGGGCAACTAGGCCTCCTCCACCACCCCTTTTTCTCAAAATCGTCCGATCAAAACTAAGAGCAAGCCATTTAGCAAAAAAAAAATAATAAGTAAATTTCGTTTTAATTATTCATACGCGAAGAGCAAAATCAAACATGCATTAATTCAGAAACGTTCAGAAATTAAAATAAATATAACTGAAAGTAAGTTCAACATTAAAACTTAAAACGAACAGAAATTACTCCGTGTATGAAAGGGGCTATTCCCTCCTCAACACCATGCTCTTTACGCTAAAGCTGTTTACTGTTTTAAAGTAGAATCGAGAGAAAGAGTCATACTTTAGCGTAAATAGCGGGGCGTTGAGGAGGGAACAGCCCCTTTCATACACGGAGTAATTTTTGTTCGTTTTAAGTTTTAATGTTGCTCCTTACTTTCAGTTAAAAAAATGTTTTTATTTGTTTAATCTAAGAAACGACCGAGGGCCTTAAGTACAAACTTTTGAGAGTATGCTCTTGGGAATGTTGTGGAGTGATCGAAAAGCAAAAAGTCCCTACTCCTACCAGCTAAACAGCTGAGAATACTAAGTTTAAGCTTTCAGAGCGTGTTGAGGAAAATGTTAAAAAGTGGTAAGAGGGCAACCAGTCCCACTAACATGCTCTTTTTAACTGCCCTGCCCCCAAAATATCTTATCAAAATTTTGGAATAGCCATTTTATCAAAATAGTTGAAAAGTTAAATAACTGTGCCTCGGGGTGACATTACCACCCACACCCCCTCTTGGCAAATGTTGTAAACTATATAAGTTATCCATTGCTTATATATAAGGTTGGTTATTAGAAAAAGTGGGCACGTTTCATTTTGAGTCTCCAAAGAGGCTAAGGTTACTAAGGTAAAACTTGCAGAAAATGTTTAGGAGGATCTCAATCAGTACCTAAACGCACTATATGCAGAAGGGTTGTCATAAGGACAAAACCTCAATATCTAAGGATCGTCTAAGGTTGTTCGGATGAAACTTTAAAGGCGTCTTGAGAGGGATGTTGAAAAAGGAACTTGGGGAACTAGACCCCCCCCCACTGCTGCTTTTTTATATGCCTGCTTAGTACTGATAGAAATCTGAAAAACCGAAATAGTAAAATAGTCAAAACAGCTAATGGTTATGCCCCTGGGGATGCCATGCCCTCAAAGCTTGAGAGAGGGAGAATTTTTGATCCTGGATGGGTCCGAAAGGATTAAGGGTATTGAGTTGAAATTCTGGGGAATGTTGAGGTAAATAAAAAAATTACTGGTTTCGACTGTGATTATAACTACTCCTGACTGCGATGAATTGCAACTGTAACTGCTTGCAACTATTTGCTTGCTAATTGTCAAAAGGCCGCCTGAGCAATGGCTGAGGGCAATAAGCTGAAATGTTCAGCTCATGTTGAACAGTACTCTGAGTTCAAAGGACTCCCCTTGACCTTACTAGACCCTCTTAGCACTGGTAAAAAAGTGGCCTGATAGCCACTTTATTCAAACTAGTCAAAAGCTCTAATAACTATGCCTCTGGGAATGTCTCTGGAGAAAAAGTTGTAAATTATGCAATTTGCTCATTTCTTAGATACAGGATTTGACATTGGGAAAGAGGGGTAAGGTTTGATCCTACGTGTTTAACAAAAAGCTAAGGATGTTAAGGGAAAACTTCGGGGAATGCTGAGTAGGATGTGTATCTGCTGATGCGACTTCTTGCAACTTTGACTATTTGTGATTGTAACTAAATGTGACTGCAAATACAAGCGAACACGATTACTTATGACGGTGACTGAGGCTATTTGCCATTGTAACTGTGACTATTTTGAAATACAACTGCTTGCAATCACGACTATTTGTGACTTTGACAACTTTCGACTATTACTACATGCGACAGTGACTACTTAACGACTTGCTTCGACTGTGTCTGCAACTACTTATGACTACGAATAAGGATGCAAGTCGTCTATTAAAGCAGCTACTTACTACTTCTACTATTTACTTATTTATTGAATTTCGAGGGGGATTTTGTACTAAGTCAAAAGACACCACATGGATTAAAGTTGTCAAAAGGTCGTATTTGCGCGTATCTATATTGATCTCTTTAAAGGCTATGGGTATTAAGTTAAAACTTCGATGGAATGCTAAGGGGTGTGTTAAACAAAGTGTATAGACACTATATGTATGCAGGTTGTCAAAATGGCATATCTTGAATATTCCAAGAACAGCTAGGAAAGGGTATCAAACTGAAACATTCAGAGAATGTTGAAGGGGATATTGCACTTAAAGAGACTGTGTTTATCCCAGTTGTTAATGAGCTTAGTTGCAACATTTTAGGAATGGCTCAGATTAGGGAGTTTAAAATTTCAGGAAATTTCGAATGGAATGTTTAATTCAAGCTAAAACATTAGGTTTATTGATATTAACCAAATGGCATGTGTGCCAGACATAAGGAAAAGACAAGGATGAGTTTAAACTTTCAGATTTGAGGGAAATTTTGTGCCTAATCAAAACACAACTGTGAGCATCCCGATTGTCAAAAGTGCGTATGTACAATATCTGAGGATGGAATCGCTAATAATATTAAGTTTAAATTTTCAGGGAATGTTGAACTAAATCAAAGGATACTATGCTCACCCAGCTTGATCAAACGTTGTGTGCAATCAACCAGTTCGTGGTAACGAACTGTAGTAAGGAGCGACCCGGATCAATAGTAATCGAAACTCTGAAAAATGGAATTTTGATACCAATAGCTACATCAAAAAAATTGTATTTTAATGCTGATTTTACATATATAAGTTTCATCAAGATTAGTTATACTCATCAAAAGTTACGAGCCTGAGAAAATTTGCCTCATTTTAGAAAATAAAAGAAAACACCCCCTAGGAGTCATACAATCTTAACGAAAATTACACTATCGGATTCAGCGTATCAGAGAACCTGCTTGTAGAAGTTTCAATCACCTATCTACAAAAACGTGGATTTTCGCATTTTTTGCCAGAAGACAGATCACGGATCCGTTTTTATTCGAATTCTTTTTTCCCAGGGGTGACCGTATCGACTGAGTGGTCCTAGAATGTCTCTAGAGGGCTCATTCTAACGGAAATTAAAAGTTCTAGTGCACTTTTAAGTGACAAAAAAATTGGAGGGCACCTAGGCCCCCTCCCACGCTCATTTTTCCCCAAAGTCACCGGATCAAAATTCTGAGATGGCCATTTTATTCACCATAGTCGAAAAACCTAATAATTATTTCTTTAGAGACGACTTACTCCCCCGCAGTCCCCGTGGGAGGGCCTGCAAGTTACAAACTGACCTGTGTTTACATATACTAATGGTTACTGGGAAGTGTACAGACGTTTTCGGGGGGATTTTTTGGTTTAGGGGGGAGAGTTGAGGGGGGGGGGTTACATGAGAGAATTTTTCCACGGAGGAACTTCTCATAGGGGAAGAGAATTTCAATGAAGGGGGCGCAGGATTTTCTAGCATTATTTGAAAAAACAATGACAAAATAAATATGAAAAGTTTTTTCTGCTGAAAGTAACAAGCAGCATTCAAACTTAAAACGAACAAAAATTATTACGCATATGAGGTGTATATATACCTCACTCTTTACGCAAAATTATTTTTAGTAATTTCAACTATTTATTCTACGGCCTTTGTGATTCAGAAGTGATTCTTAAGGAATTGGGACATTTAAGCTTTAGTGTAAAGAGCGAGGTATCGACGAGGGTTGAACCCTCTCATATACGCAATAAAAACATACGAATATAGAAGTTCGTTACGTAAGTTAATTCGTAAGTTACGTATAAGTTTTACCAATGAAAACGTTTGTTCTAGTTGCCTTTTTAAGTAATCAAAAAATTGGAGGGGAACTTGGCCTCCTCCCTCACTCTTTTTTTCTCAAAATCTTCCGATTAATTGCAATTAATTAATAACCAAATTTTGTTTTGATTATTTATGTGCGGAGAGCCAAGATCGAAACATGCATTAATTCAAAAACGTCCAGAAAATAAATAAAAAAACAAGTTTTTTTTAAATGAAAGTAAGGAGCAACATTGAAACTTAAAACAAACAGAAATTGCTCCGTATATGAAAGGGGCTTTTCCTCCTCAACGATCCGCTCTTTACGCTAAAGTTTCTTACTGTCTTAAAAAGTAGAGTTAAGAGAAAGAGTCAAACTTTAGCGTAAAGAGTAGGGCGTTCAGGAGGAAAAGCCCCTCTCATATGCAGAGTAATTTCTGTTCGTTTTAAGTTTTAATGTTGTTCCTTACTTTCATTTAAAAAAACTTGCTTTTTTTTATTTAATTTCTCAGAAAAAGTTATGGATATTAAGTTGAATCTTTCAGTGAATGTTAGGGGAATGTTGAGCTCAATCAAAAGATATTATATGCATCCTGGTAGTCAAAAGGGCGTGTGTAAAATGTATCAGGAATGGCTGACATTTAATCGAAGCTTTCAGGGAATATAGAAATACAAGACGAGCAGAAACTAGTTAAATTTTCTTAGAAAAAGAGATTTTAAAAGAAAATTTACGAGCCATCAACCAGAAATTTCCGGAAATTTCGTATGGGATGTTTAATTCAAGCTAAAAACATTAGGTGTATTCATGTTAACCAAATGGCATGCGTGCCAGACATCAGGAAAAGACAAGGATGAGTTTAAACTTTCAGATTTGAGGGAAATTTTGTGCCTAGTCAAAAAACAACTGCGAGCATCCCGATTGTCAAAAGTGAGTATGTGCAATATCTGAGAATGGAATGGCTAATAATATTCAGTTGAAATTTTCAGGGAATGTTGAACTAAATCAAAGGATACTATACTCACCCAGCCTGATCAAACGTTGTGTACAATTTCTCAGAAAAAAGTTAAGGATATTAAGTTGAAATTTTCAGTGAATGTTAGGGGAATGTTGAGCTCGATCAAAAGATATTATATGCATCCTGGTAGTCAAAAGGGCGTGTGTAAAATGTATCAGGAATGGCTGATATTTAATCGAAGCTTTCAGGAAATATAGAAATACAAGACAAGCAGAAACTAGTTAAATTTTCTCAGAAAAAGAAGTTTTAAAAGAAAATTTACGAGGTATCAACCAGAAATTTCCGGAAATTTCGAATGGGATGTTTAATTCAAGCTAAAAACATTAGGTGTATTCATGTTAACAAAATGGTATGTGTGCCAGACATCAGGAAAAGACAAGGATGAGTTTAAACTTTCAGATTTGAGGGAAATTTGGTGTCTAATCAAAAAACAACTGCGAGCATCCTGATTGTCAAAAGTGAGTATGTGCAATATTTGAGGATGGAATGGCTAATAATATTCAGTTGAAATTTTCAGGGAATGTTAAACTAAATCAAAGGATACTATACTCAGTACTCACCCAGCTTGATCAAACGTTGTGTGCAATTTCTCAGAAAAAAATTAAGGATATTAAGTTGAAACTTTCAGTGAATGTTGGGGGAATGTTGAGCTCAATCAAAAGATATTATATGCGTCCTGGTAGTCAAAAGGGTGTGTGTAAAATATATCACGAATGGCTGACATTTAATCGAAGCTTTCAGGGAATATAGAATTACAAGACGAGCAAAAACCGGTTAAATTTCCTTAGAAAAAGAAGTTTTAAAAGAAAATAAAAGAGCCATGCTAAACTTCAGATCGATAGAAATGAATTTTTGTAATAATTTAAACTAAAAAAACAAAAACTAAATAAGATTTACAGAGTAACAGAGTTCTAATATAGATAAATAAATAAATCTTAAAACAAAAAAAAATTAAACAAGAGTTTGGCTGTTGCCTCCTTCCTCCTTTATAATCGCAAAAGTCTAATATACTTTGCATCATTCGCGCTTTACTGAAAACAAATTAAATATTTTCTTTTATATTTACAACATTAAAAAATGAAAATGCAGTGAAATAATACCTTGGATTGTTAAGTTTCCAGGAATTAAATCATTATCTATTAAATATTCAGTTTATTTTCATTAGTTCTTTCCAATCATCTTAATTGTATTTGTGATTTATTATAGTATTTGTAGGTGATGTTTTGAAAAACGGAATCACATTGTCCAAGATGCATTCAGTTTTCAGTAAAACATCATATTAGTTCTTCATTTTAGTTTCAATAAACTCGTCTGTGCTAGTGCCTGTTATCTTTGTTTGCTTTAATCGTTTATTCAATTTCTGTTTGTTTGGGGTTTCATTTGTTTTTTTTAATTGTAATTTCTGGTTGTTTCGAGTTTAAAATTATTATAGGTAATTATTTCTGCTGATCTTAAGTTTAATTTTGTTATTTACTTTTCTTTGAAAAACTTATTATCAGAAAGTAGTTTTTAATCAATATTATGAAAAGTTTGAAAATTAAAATATGAAAATTTAAAAAATATCCTGAATATTTAATAATTTCAAAGAGCAAAAATAAATGTTTGCACTTTCATATTATATAATGAAAGAGTGGGGTATTGAGCTTGGGGCATATTTAATAGTTTTTGTTTGTTTTAATGTTGCTACTTACTTACAGCTGTAAAAACTCTTTTTTATTTGATCCACGGTTAAAAGGCTAACCATCTACTCGACTTTGATCTTTCAACTATACTGAACAAATGGCTATCTCAAAATTTTGATCGGATAATTCTAGGGGAATATGTACGTGGGGGAGGACCCAGTTGCCCTCTAATGTTTTTGGTCATTTAAAAAGGGCACTAATCATTCAACTCTGGCTGCCAGGCCTGTAGATGTCTCGATTTCTTCGCGGGAAACTTCATTCCTTGGACCAAATTTCAACACCCCACAAAATTCTTAGTTTGTATAAAAATAACTAATATGCTTTGACTGAACATTCATTTAGCCTTAGTATCAATTAAATAAAAAAAACTAGTTTTTTTTAACTGAAAGTAAGGAGCGACATTGAAACTCAAACGAACAGAAATTACTCCGTATATGAAATTGGTTGTCCCCTCCTCAAGGCCTCGCTCTTTTCGCTAAAGTTTTTAATTGTTTTAAAAATTAGAATTGTGGCAAAGAGTCAAACTTTAGCGTAAAAAGCGAAGGATTGCGGAAGGGAAAACCCATTTCATATACGGAGTAATTTCTCTTCGTTTTAAGTTTTAATGTTGCTCCTTACTTTCAGTTAAAAAAACTATTTTTCTTATTTGATTTCTGAACGTTTTTGAATTAATACATGTTTGATTTTGGCTCTCCGCACATTAATTATTAAAATGAAATTTGAATACTAATTCTTTTTTTGGCTAAATGGCTTTTTCTTAATTTTGATCAGACGATTTTAAGAAATAAGGGGTGGGGAAGGAGGCGTAATTGCCCTCCAATTTTTTGGTTACTTAAAAAGGGAACTAGAACTTTTAATTTTTAACGAACGTTTTTATTAGTTAAAAAATATGCGTAACTTAAGAATCAACTTACGTAACAAACTTTTATATTCTTATATTTTTATTCTGTATATGAGGGGGTTTGTCCCCTCGTTAAAACCTCGATCTTTATACTAAATCTTAAGTTTTGTCCCAATTCTTTAAGAATGACCCCTGAATCAGATTAAATAAAAAAAAACGAGTTTTTTTTAACTGAAAGTAAGGAGCGACATTAAAACTTAAAACGCACAGAAATTACTTCGTATATGAAAGAGGCTGCTTCCTCATCAACGCCCCGCTCTTTACGCTAAAGTTTGACTCTTTCTCTCAATTCTTCTTTTTAAAACAGTAAAAAACTTTAGCGTAAAGAGCGGGGCGTTGATGAGGAAGCAGCCTCTTCCATATACGAAGTAATTTCTGTGCGTTTTAAGTTTTAATGTCGCTCCTTACTTTCAGTTAAAAAAACTCGTTTTTTTTATTTAATTTCTGAACGTTTTTGAATCAATGAATGTTTTGATTTTGGCTCTCCGCAGAGGAATAATCAAAACGAAATTTGCATATTTTTTTTTTTGGGGGGGGGCTAAATGGCTTTCTCATAATTTTGATCGAATGATTTTGAGAAAAAAAGAGCGGGGGCGAAGCCTAGTTGCCCTCCGATTTTTTGGTTAATTAAAAAGGCAACTAGAACTTTTAATTTTTTACGAATCTTTTTATTGGTAAAAGATTTACGTAACTTATAAATTAGCTTACGTAAAGAACTTTTGTATTCTCATGTTTTTATTACATATATGAGGGGATTCGCCCCATCGTCAGTACCTCGCTCTTTACACTAAAGCTTAAATTTTATCCCAATTCATTAAGAATGACCCCTGAATCACAAAAGCCGTAGAATAAATAGTTGAAATTACTAAATATACTTTAGCGTAAAGAGCTAGGTATCATAAGGAGGTGAGCCCCTTATATGGGTAATAATTTCTGTTTGTTTTAAGTTTTATTGCTGTTCCTTACTTCCAGCTGAAAAAAGCTTTTTCACATTTATTTTTTAATTTTTTTTTTTAAATAATGCTAGTAAATCCTGCTCTCCCTTCATGGAAGTTTTCTTTTCCCATGACAAATTCTCGATGGAAAGTTCCCCCAGCATATCCCCATCTTCTCAACCCCTCCCCCCAACCAAAAAAATCCTCCTGAAAACGCCTGTATACTTCCCAATAACCATTACTATATGTAAGCACAGGTCAAAGTTTGTAACTTGTTGCCCCTCCCACGGGGACTGTGGGGGAGTAAGTCGTCCCCAAAGACATAGTTATAAGATTTTTCGACTACGCTGAATAAAATGGCTATCTCAGAATTTTGATCCGTTGACTTTGGAAAAATAATTAGCGTGGGAGGGGGCCTAGGTGCCCTCCAATTTTTTTGGTCACTTAAAAAGGGCACTAGAACTTTTCATTTCCGTTAGAATGAGCCCTCTTGCAACATTCTAGGACAACGGGGTCGATACGATCACCCCTGGGGAAAAAAAAAAAACAAAAAAACAAATAAACACGCATCCGTGATCTGCCTTCTGGCAAAAAATGCAAAATTCCACATTTTTGTAGATAGGAGCTCGAAACTTCTACAATAGGGTTCTCTGATACGCTAAATCTGATGGTGTGATTTTCGTTAAGATTCTATGACTTTTAGGGGGTGTTTCCCCCTATTTTCTAAAATAACGCAAATTTTCTCAGGCTCGTAACTTTTGATGGGTAAGACTAAACTTGATGAAACTTATATATTTAAAACCAGCATTAAAATGCGATTCTTTTGATATAGCTATTGGTATCAAAATTCTATTTTTTAGAGTTTTGGTTACTATTGAGCCGGGTCGCTCCTTACTACAGTTCGTTACCACGAACTGTTTGAAAGGCCGTAAAATAAGTAGTTGAAATTACTAAAAATACTTTAGCATAAAGAGTGATGTATTTATCTCCTCCTAAATACCTCGCTCTTTATGCTAAAGTGTTTTTACAACCCCGCATATGCTTAATAATCTCTGTTTGTTTTAAGTTTTAATGCTACTCCTTACTTTCAATTGAAAAAGCTTTTTCATGTTTTTTTCCATTGTTTTTTTTTTATAGTAATGCTAAAAAATCCTGCGCCCTTTTCATTGAGTTTCTCTTCCCCTATGACATATTCCTCCAAGAAAAGATCCTCCCACATTGCGGCCTTCCCTCAACCCAACCCCCAAAACCAAAATAATTCCCCTGAAAACGTCTGTATACTTCCCAATAACCATTACTGTATGTAAACACTGGTCAAAGTTTGTAACTTGCAGCCCCTCCCCCAGGGACTGTGGGGGAGTTGGTCATCCCCAAAGACATACTTATTATGGTTTTTGACTATGCGGAACAAAATGGCTATCTCAAAAGTTTGATCCGTTGACTTTGGGAAAAAATGAGCGTGGGAGGGGGCTTATGTGCCCTCCAATTTTTTTGGTCACATAAAAAGGGCATTAGAACTTTCCATTCTCATTAGAATGAGCCCTTCTGCGACATGCTAGGACCACTTGGTCGATACGATGACCCCTTGGCAAAAGAAAAAAAACAAACGAACAAATAAACACGCACCCGTGATCTGTCTTTGGCAAAAATTACGAAATTGTACATTTTTGTAGATAGGAGCTGAATTTTTGCTATAAGGTTCTCTGATACGCTGAATGCGATAATGTGATTTTAGTTAAGATTCTATGACTTTTAGAGGGTGTTTCCCCCTATTTTCCAAAATAAGGTAAATTTTCTCAGGCTCGTAACTTTTGATGGCAAAGACTAAATTTAATGAAACTTATATATTCAAAATCAGCATAAAAATTTGATTCTTTTTATGTATCTTTTAGCATCAAAATTCCGATTTTTAGACTTTCGTTTACTATTGAGCCGGGTCGCTCCTTACTACAGTTCGTTACCACGAACTGTTTGATATACATGAAAGTGATAAATTAGTTTTTTTAAGAAGTAAACAGCTATACTAAACCTAAAACAAGCCAACATAGTCATGTAACGATTCAAACTTAAAACCAAGAAAGATTGCTATGAATGAGTAACTTATACCCAAAACGAACTAAAGTTACCATGATTGAATGAGTAACCTATAACTAGAACGAACAAAAGTTACCATGATTGGAGTAGTGAAACCTAAAGTGAACCGAAATTAAAATGAGTGATCACATTCAACTTAAGAATAATATGAACTACTTAAATGAGCACGAACGTTTCATTTAAATGAAACGAACCGAAATTAAAATGTATAATCAAGATAAACTTGATACGAATGGATATGATCACAAATACAAGTTGAATAGCCGCCAAAATAACCCTGTAAAGGTCAAAGCGTTATTTGTGCTGTACTGAGAACGGTTTATATTTCAATCCACATGTTTTTATTTGTCATAACATCACAACAACCGTATTAAATCACATTGGTAATCAAGGTTTAGAGACGGATTATATGGGTTTATTTCTGCTCGTTTTTGCTGTTAAAGTAGCTTTAGTTTGTTTAGGATTGCTTGTTTCGTTTGTCTTGCTGGTTAGTTTCAATTTCTGATCATTTTAAGTCTACCCTACCCTGTCTACATGCTCAGCAAGTTTCAAGCCTCTCAGAGACGAAACATGTTAAAGCACACCGTTGGATTTCAGAAATCGACGAAACATGTTAAAGCACACCGTTGGATTTCACAAATCAAAGCAGCCAACAATCGTTCCAGCTTTTCTGAATAGGGGTGTTTGTGGCCCAGGAGATTATGAAGAAAAACCAAAGCAGGAAATCTTGAAAAAAGTGGATCTAAGGGAAAAAAGAACATTCAAACAAATATTTCGCCTGTATCACAACAAGGCCTTCTAAATGTTGACAATTGATGACTTTACAGCATAACAATTTAAAATTGTAAGAAAAAAAAATCAAATGAGAATAAAAAGAAAACTGGAACCAATATGTAACCAGATCTTTCTTTTTATTCTTTTTGTTATAGCCTAATTCCCCCTACAAAATTTTGATTCCCCTTGTCTCCCCCAGTCACACAAACCTGAAAGTATCGATTGTATCTCTCAAACCATCGCTGAGATATTGCAGATATTCTATTTTGATAACCTTGGATACATATCTATATTGTATCTATATTTGATAACCTTGGATATCTATATTGTTGGATTCCGTGGGAACTCACCCCTTTTTGCGCAAAAATTGATTTTTATGGCAGGAAAGGATGCTTTACAGAGACAATTTATTAGACAATCTCTTCAGTTACTGAAAAAGATCACTACCTGCCGACAAACAAATAAACACAAACAAACAAATAAACACATATCCGTGATCTGCCTTCTGGCAAAAAAAAAAATACAAAATTCCACATTTTTGTAGATAGGAGCTTATAGGAGCCGCTTGGTTAATATATTAATTTGATATTTTACTATTTTTTTATTTAATTATTATTTAAATAGAGATATTGCAGATATTCTATTTTGATAACCTTGGATACATATTTTGTCTTTTGATTTTTCTTTGCCCTCTTTCTTCAAATCAAAATTCTGGGTCTACTGCCCTGTTCAGACACCCTAGGAGATTTTCAAATCGTTCCCCATATCTAGAAGGGGAGAAATGTAATACAATGTAAAATAACGCAATGTAAGTGAAATAATGTCAAATAATTACAAAATTCACTGAATTTATCTCGTGATGTTAGTTTTGCTTGTGAAAGTGTATGTGAAACAAACTTAAATACCTAAAAGAATAACAGTAAAATTTTTAGAAACTGAATTCTTCGAGTTGATCCGATCTAGTAACGTTCTAGTTCTACTTGTTATCTAATATTTCTGGTCTTAATTGATAATTTTTTTTGTAATTGGTTACGTTGTATGGAATCTAAATTCGCTGGAATTTTTAAAAAAATCTTTGAATCGCTTTTATTTAATAAATTCTTCTTAATTTCCGATTTGCTAAGGTGTGCAAAAGTTGATGGCTAGAGCAAGCGTAGGTGAATGATAAGGACCGGAAAATTGTTCTTTTGCTAGTATATGCATATGTATTGCTAGTAAAACGTATGAACTTGATAACGGTAGTTACAAGACTTGTTATCTGTTTCTTTTGTCATTTCATATATTTTTTTTTTGAATTATGAAGACTTACTTGCTTGGTTAATATATTAATTTGATATTATATTATTTTTTTTTAGGATTATTGCTTTCCAAATGAAGCGTGGGACGCTGAGCAAAGACTCAAGTTCCCCTTACAGAGGGAGAGGACGTGGGATGCGGTCTGCCAGAAACCATTATCAAGGCAGAAGATTTGAGCTCGAAGGCTTAAAGACGTTGAAAGATGAAGACCCATCGATAATCTTGCAGTCTTTAACAAGCAAAAAGATAAATTTGGAGAAAATCCTGCAAGAAGTGGCAGATATAGATTGTGTCAGCCTAATCTTAAAAATGTTTGTAAGGATATCAGAGTCCAAAGCACCAGATTTACTTCCAAATTTATTTTTTCATCTCCTAATGATTGTAAAGCGTTCTAGCTTTTTCAAATCATTCACGGGCACTTTAACACAGGCTGCTGTTGCCAAAAAACTGGAAAATTCTAGTCTTCTTGAACTTCACCAAGATCTTGTAAATTTTTCTATTTTTTTCTTAAATAAAGCCCCTAGTTCAGCTTGCGAGTCAGTCCCTGAGTGCTTTTTTGAAACAGTCATTCAGTTAAAAATGATTTTACAGATTAATGGTTACAATATTCCAAGTACCATTTACGATGACATACGACAATTGAATGTGCGATTTAAAGACGCAAGAAGCCGTCTTATTGGTTTGAATGAGGTGGAAGGTAAAAACAAACTCCGCAGGCTCGCAAAGATTGGAGAATTATCGTCTATGCAGCCACCTGATGACTTCAGGGAATATAGTGTAATCCCGACCACGGAAGATCTTATGGCGACAGATTTACAGTTCATCCGACCAGCAATTGTTGACGCACCATATAAAAGTGTGGACGATTATCTTGATATTCAGTTTAGATTGCTCAGAGAAGATTTTATTTTTCCACTGAGAGCAGGTATACAAAAGTACATCGACCTAAAAAGTAAAAAAAAAGTTCTTCGAACCAAAATTGATGATATGCGGTTGTATTTTGGTGTGGAGTTCATTGCTTATAATGTTTTGCAAGGTACACATACTATTTGTATTGCAAATGATCGGTTCAAAAAAATTGCCTGGGAAAATTCTAAAAGGCTCTTGCATGGATCTTTACTTTGTCTGAGTAAAGATGATTTTAAAACTTTTCTTTTAGCCACTGTAGCAAAACGTGATCCTGAGCTCTTAACTAAAGAAGGAGCTATTGATATTAGACTGGAAAATGTGACAAATTTTAAGAGTCACATGACAGCCTCCTTTATATTGGCCGAGTCTTCCGTGTATTTTGAAGTATATCGTAATGTCCTTCGAGTATTGCAGCAGATCAGAGATGATAACTTACCAATGAAAGAGCTGGTACTGGGAAAAGAAGTTGAAGAAGAACTCCCTCTGTATCTGCGTACCTTGAAAGAAATGTCTTATACTTATTATGACTTAAGTATGTTTTCAACTCAAGATAGCATGTCAGCAGCATTATTAAAAGATGTTGACGTTTTGAAGTTAGATCAAGTATTGATTCCAGAAAATTTGGGTTTGGATCTAAGCCAGTTTCAAGCATTGAAAGCAGCATTGACCCAAAAACTTGCCATTATTCACGGGCCTCCCGGCACTGGAAAAACCTTTATTGGGCTTAAAGCTTTAGAAGTTCTGCTAGTAAATAAAGAAGTATGGGAAAGCAAAAATATTTTTCTAAATACCACAGGTCCAATATTGATTGTGTGCTATACAAACCATGCCTTAGATCAGTTTGTCGAGGGTGCCTTAAAATTCACGGGACGGATAGTTCGTATTGGAGGAAGATCAAAGTCTGAAGAAGTCAACCGATGCTCTCTTTTTGAATTGCGTAAGAAACACCGAGGAGATGTATTTCGTAGTAATAACCATTCTGCTAAACGATATGAACTTAGGGATATTACTCGTCGACTCATCGAAAAAGACGCTGTTATTCACTTGATTCAGCGAAAGGTTGTAATTCATGAACACTTTTTGTGGCGGAACTTGGCCAATGACAATAGCAGTTTGGATGAAGACTTTCTTCCGAATCTCCTATCGAGGTCTAAGGTAAAATACTTGTTTCCTTTTTCAAACTAATTTATTTGCACATATAAACCTGTTTCTCATAATTTTTGAAAGGTTACTTTTGTTCTCCTAAATCTGATACTGCCATAATTTTGATTGTTCAATCAAAGTTTTTTTTTTACTGGATAATTTTTTTCCAGTGGATCTATTGCATCGTCCAATTAATATTAGCGTGAGTCAATTTTCCAGTTTGTTACCACGATCTGTTTTATCAGATTCTGTTACTTTTTTTTTTCGAGAATCGGAAACAAATATATATTTTTTCGAGGATCATGGATACGTGTTTATTTTTCATCATGTTAAACAGTTCGCGGTAACAAACTGCAAGTAAGGAGGGGCTCGGCTAAAAGATTATGTCGTTAGAAACGTTGTTGATAATATCGGTTGGCTTTTTAAGTTTTTATATTGCCTTTTGCTTTCCTTTGATGGTCTGGATTCAAAATTATATATAAATTAATTTAATTTTCGCCGTTCAAAAATATCTGACAGCTTGTTCTTTAGAAGTTCGTCCAGTCTTAAAATATTAACAAGAGCTAAGAGCTCATATGGCACTTGTGACTAAGCCGGAAGAGCCAAGAGCTCATATGGTATGAGCTCTAGCAAAATTCTTGCAATCAATGGATTGCTTTAAAAGGAAAATCAGAGGCTTAATCCCGGTGGGATTAATTTTCATCGTCCTAGCACGTCCAGAAGCACCAAACTCGCCAAAGCACTGAACCCCAGCCCCTAACTCCCCTAAAGAGAGCGAATCTAGTATGGTTGTGTCAATCACGTATCTACGACATTTGCTTATTCTACCCACCAAGCTTCATCCCGATTCCTCCACTCTAAGTGTTTCCAAGATTCCCGATTTCCCCCTCTAACTCCCCCCAATGTCAACAGATCTGGTCGGGATTTGAAATAATAGCTCTGAGACATAAGTTCCTTCTAAATATCAATTTTCATTAGGATCCGATCACCCGTTCTCAAGTTAAAAATACCTTAGATTTTCTAATTTTTCCAAACTAATACCCCCCAGCTCCTCCAAAGAGAACGGATCCGTTCCAGCTATGTCAATCACGTATCTAGAACTTGTGCTTATTCTTTCCATCATGTTTCATCCCGATCCCTCCACTCTAAGCGTTTTCCGAGATTTCCGTTTCCCCCCTCCAACCCCCTATGCCCCTGGATCTAATTCGAGTCGAAAATGGAGCATCTGAGACATAAGATTCTTCTATATGTCAAGTTTCATTAAGATCCGATCACCTATTCGTAAGATAAAGATACCCCAATTTTCACGTTTTCCAAGAATTCCGGTTTCCCCCTTCAACTCCCCCAATGTCACAGAATTTGGTCGAAATTTAAGATAAGAGCTCTAAAGCACAAGACCTTTCTAAATATCAAATTTCATTCAGATCTGATCACTCGTTCGTAAGTTACAAATAACTCATTCTTTCTAATTTTTCCTAATTATTCCCCCCCCCCCACCTCCACTAAACAGAGCGGATCCGGCCAGGTTGTGTCAGTCACGTATCTTGGACTTGTTTTTATTCTTCCCACCCAGTTCCATCCTGATCTTTCGGCTTTAAGTATTTTCCAAGATTTCCATTTCCTCTCAACTCTCCCCCCAATGACGCTGGACCCGGTAGGGATTTAAAATAAGAGATCTGAGTTACGAGCTTCTTCTAAATATGAAGTTTCATTAAGATCTGATCACTCCTTTGTAAGTGAAAAATACGTCATTTTTTCTAATTTTTCAGAATTAACCCTCCCCCCAACTAAAGTGGATCCGTTCCGATTATGTCAATCACATATCTAGGACTTCTGCTTGTTTTCCCACCAAGTTTCATCCCGATCCCTCCACTCTAAGCGTTTTCCAAGATTTTAGGTCCCCCCAAACTCCCCCCAATGTCACCGGATCTGGTCGGGACTTAAAATAAGAGCTCGGAAACACGACATGCTTCTAAATATCCAATCTCATTGAGATCCGTTCACCCGTTCGTAAGTTAAAAAAACCTCATTTTTTCTGAGAATGAGGGTTAATTTAGAATTTACCCTCCCCCCAACTACCCCAAAGAGAGTGGATCCATTCTGGTTATGTCAATCACGTATCTAGGACTTGTGCTTATTTTCCCGCCAAGTTTCATCTGGATCCCTCCACTCTAAGCGTTTTCCAAGATTTTAGGTCCCCCCTCAACTCCTCCAATGTCACCAGATCCGGTCGGGATTTAAAATAAGAGCTCTGAGACACGATATTCTTCTAAAAATCAAATTTCATTAAGATCTAATCACTCGTTCGTAAGTTGCAAATACCTTATTTTTTCTAATTTTTCCTAATTATTCCCCCCCCCCCCAACTCCACCAAAGAGAGTGGATCCGGCCAGGTTGTGTCAGTCACGTATCTTGGACTTAGTTTTTATTCTTCCCACCTAGTTTCATCCTGATCTTTCCGCTTTAAGTATTTTCCAAGATTTCCATTTCCTCTCAACTCCTCCCCCCCAATAACGCTGGATCCGGTAGGGATTTAAAATAAGAGATCTGAGTTACGAGCTTCTTCTAAATATGAAGTTTCATTAAGATCTGATCACTCCTTTGTAAGTTAAAAATACATCATTTTTTCTAATTTTTCAGAATTAACCCTCCCCCCAACTAAATTAGATCCGTTCCGATTTTGTCAATCACGTATCTAGGACTTCTGCTTATTTTCCCACCAAGTTTCATCCCGATCCCTCCACTCTAAGCGTTTTCCAAGATTTTAGCCTCCCTCCCAAACTCCCCCCAATGTCACCGGATCTGGTCGAGACTTAAAATAAGAGCTCGAAAACACGATATCATTCTAAATATCCAATTTCATTGACATCCGTTCACCGGTTCGTAAGTTAAAAATACCTCATTCTTTCTGAGAATGAGGGTTAATTCAGAATTTATCCTTCCCCTCCAACTCCCCCAATGTCACCAGATCCGGTCGGGATTTAAAATAAGAGTTTTAGACACGATATCCTTCTAAAAATAAAATTTCATTTAGATCTGATCACCCGTTCGTTAGTTAAAAATACCTCATTTTTTCTAATTTTTCCTAATTATTCCCCCCCCCCAACTCCACCAAAGAGAGTGGATCCGGCCAGGTTGTGTCAGTCACGTATCTTGGACTTGGTTTTATTCTTCCCACCCAGTTTCATCCTGATCTTTCCGCTTTAAGTATTTTCCAAGATTTCCATTTCCTCTCAACTCCTCCCCCCCCAATAACGCTGGATCCGGTAGGGATTTAAAATAAGAGATCTGAGTTACGAGCTTCTTCTAAATATGAAGTTTCATTAAGATCTGATCACTCCTTTGTAAGTTAAAAATACATCATTTTTTCTAATTTTTCAGAATTAACCCTCCCCCCAACTAAATTAGATCCGTTCCGATTTTGTCAATCACGTATCTAGGACTTCTGCTTATTTTCCCACCAAGTTTCATCCCGATCCCTCCACTCTAAGCGTTTTCCAAGATTTTAGCCTCCCTCCCAAACTCCCCCCAATGTCACCGGATCTGGTCGAGACTTAAAATAAGAGCTCGAAAACACGATATCATTCTAAATATCCAATTTCATTGACATCCGTTCACCGGTTCGTAAGTTAAAAATACCTCATTCTTTCTGAGAATGAGGGTTAATTCAGAATTTATCCTTCCCCTCCAACTCCCCCAATGTCACCAGATCCGGTCGGGATTTAAAATAAGAGTTTTAGACACGATATCCTTCTAAAAATAAAATTTCATTTAGATCTGATCACCCGTTCGTTAGTTAAAAATACCTCATTTTTTCTAATTTTTCCTAATTATTCCCCCCCCCCCCAACTCCACCAAAGAGAGTGGATCCGGCCAGGTTGTGTCAGTCACGTATCTTGGACTTGGTTTTATTCTTCCCACCCAGTTTCATCCTGATCTTTCCGCTTTAAGTATTTTCCAAGATTTCCATTTCCTCTCAACTCCTCCCCCCCCAATAACGCTGGATCCGGTAGGGATTTAAAATAAGAGATCTGAGTTACGAGCTTCTTCTAAATATGAAGTTTCATTTAGATCTGATCACTCCTTTGTAAGTTAAAAATACATCATTTTTTCTAATTTTTCAGAATTAACCCTCCCCCCAACTAAATTAGATCCGTTCCGATTTTGTCAATCACGTATCTAGGACTTCTGCTTATTTTCCCACCAAGTTTCATCCCGATCCCTCCACTCTAAGCGTTTTCCAAGATTTTAGCCTCCCTCCCAAACTCCCCCCAATGTCACCGGATCTGGTCGAGACTTAAAATAAGAGCTCGAAAACACGATATCATTCTAAATATCCAATTTCATTGACATCCGTTCACCGGTTCGTAAGTTAAAAATACCTCATTCTTTCTGAGAATGAGGGTTAATTCAGAATTTATCCTTCCCCTCCCAACTACCCCAAAGAGAGTGGATCCATTCTGGTTATGTCAATCACGTATCTAGGACTTGCGCTTATTTTTCCCGCCAAGTTTCATCCAGATCCCTCCACTCTAAGCGTTTTCCAAGATTTTAGGTCCCCTCCAACTCCCCCAATGTCACCAGATCCGGTCGGGATTTAAAATAAGAGTTTTAGACACGATATCCTTCTAAAAATAAAATTTCATTTAGATCTGATCACCCGTTCGTAAGTTAAAAATACCTCATTTTTTCTAATTTTTCTGATTTAACCGTCTCCCCACTCCCCGCCCCCCTGAGATTGTCGAATCTGGGAAACAACAATTTCCAATTTAATCTGGTTTGGTTCCGGATACCTGTGCAAAATTTCATCGTCCTAGCTTACTTGAAAGTGCCTAAAGTAGCAAAACCGGGACAGACAGACCGACAGAATTTGCGATCGCTATATGTCACTTGGTAGATACCAAGTGCCATAAAAAGAGAATGCGGGGATTCCTTTCTTTTATATATTTGAAAATAGTAGTGACAATGGCCTTCAGAGGGTAACTCAATGTCGTTCATTCAGGTAAGCTAATAACATTTGAAGAGTTCATACCCCATTAAAGGTATATGGGTTTTTCTACGGTGACATCCATGGGAAGGACCTACCATTCTGGCTATGGCATTTGTTATGGGCATGTTGCACCTTGTTTGAAGCAGTCTCGTGCAAGGATCCATATTCTAAATGACGGGGGTACAATGTAGGGCCATGGACAGTCCAACTATCGACCTTCCTTTGCCTGCCAATTTTTTTTGTAGAGTGGTTAGTCTGGTATCCTTCTTCTGAAGGAGAATAACGAACAGATTTTGACCTATAGTTTTGGAAGGACGAAGTCAGCCAATGACCCATTGAAAATCCTCCTGTCCCTCCTAACGCCAAATTCTTCTAGAAGTATCGGCATGTTGCACCTTTGAACTAGAATAAAATAAGGATTTTCAATTGGATTTAAGAAGTAAATTGTGCCAAATACCTTTTCAAGTGGGCCTGTGACCCCTCCAATGCTCCCACCTCTTACGAAAGAGGGTCCGTGGCCTCTCCAATGATCAAACCACTTCCAGCTCCAAATTTTTAGCAGAAATATGATTATTTTACATCTTGTCTAAATCTGAAACGTGCAGTGATTTTCACAGTGTATATTTTGAGGTGCAAAGTTAACCCATAGCCACTCCAATATCAGATAAAGATACAAACAGGGCTCTTAACTCTTAGATTCCCCTTGGAATGCCACAGTTTCAGCAGAATGGTAAACATATTGCTGTTCCTTTTCCTTTTGAAAAGCAGGTTCCCGTTAAACAGCTTCCATAGCCCCTTGCCCCCTATTTCCAAATATAAATTGGAAAGATAGTAGCAGAGCTACTGGTCTGAATTGAAGACGCGTGATGTATTTCAATCTGTGTGATTTTTAGGCACAATTTTGGCCCAAAACCTCCCCCTCTCACTGAAAAATCATCCATTATTATTAGAGGCAAAATTTGGGCCTTTGTACCTGCCAAGGCCAACGCCTGTCGCCTATTTTTAAGCACTAAGGTAGACTTTTATTGGTAGACAGGCATTTTTTTTCACTGATCAGTTCTCCATTCATAGATCCCCTGGCCCAATGAAACTCGAGAAGGATGATTTTCGTTCGTTTGATTCCCTTCTCTTATCTTTAGTCTGTTTCAAACTTTCGCTATTGCTACTGCTGACAACTCACTCGCAGCTCCAAGTCGTCTGAGGCTAACACAGTTTCGCGCACTCCTCCTCCATCTCAATCTTTTCAGAGCCTCCTTCTTTACACCCTCTTAAGAAGTTCCCATTTTCCTTATATCTTTTCTTACGACATGCTCCTACCCCATTCAGAGACAACCTGCTTATTGTTTGGCCCTTAACGGTTGGCCGACCAGGACGGTCTTTGTTAAACTATTATCCTTCATCCGCATCCTATGAATATAAACCTCTCTCTCATTAATTCCCTAGAAACTGTGATTGAATCATAGCTTTCGTACAGCCTACTGCTTGAGATACGGTCATTCAGTCTGGTACCAAAAACCCTCCATAGGCAATTTCCCTGAAAAACATCTGGCAAATCCTCCCCCGTTTATTGGAACGCCCTCGCTCGAGAACCATGCTTCACCACTGTCTTTACTGTAGCTTCCAATTTTCTAATCTTGGCTTGTAGACTTATCTTCCAATCCTTCCAAAGTCTTTTAAACTGTGAAAAAAAAAAACACCTCGGGTCTTGGCTACTCCATTTTTAAGATCGCTACTGCACCCACCATCTTTTCTGACAATACTACCTAGATAGGTGAAGCTTGTCGATTGATTAATCTGCTCATTATCTTACATCACCTTTTCACCTTTACTTATTCCCAGTCTTAGTGATTTAGTCTTCTTATCAAACCTTTTTCCAACTTTTTTTGCTACCATTCTCGTCTAGTCATCAGCTTAAATCATCAGCATACTATAAGCCCGGGAGGATTATACTTCTCCATTTGATGCCAAAGTCCATCAAAATGATCCATACAAATGAGAACTAAAGACAACCCTGCTTAACTCCTGATTTGATGCGGAACCCCATCTAACCTCATCTAACCTCATTCTAACCTCATCTCATATCCTAGCCACAGAAAAGTTATTCTCGTAAATAGCACTAATCACTTTAATTTATTTATCTGGTATACCATACAAGGATAAGACCTTTACTAAAGCTCTTCTATCTGCTTAATCAAAGCCTTGTTCATAATCTGTGAAAATGTAGACCAAAGGTGTTTGATGACTCATGCACTTGGCATTTATTAATCTAAGAATGAAACTTTTGTCAAAGGATCCTCTACCCCTCTTAAAATTGCAATGTTCTTCTCTTAAAGCTTTATTGACAACATCTCTAAGTATAAAAGGTATCATCATACTAAGTAATTTGTCAAACAGTTCGTGGTAACGAACTGTAGTAAGGAGCGACCCGGCTCAATAGTAACCAAAACTCTAAAAAATTGTATTTTGATATCAATAGCTACATCTAAAGAATCGCATTTTAATGCTGATTTTAAATATATAAGTTTCATCAAGTTTGGTCTTACCCATCAAAAGTTAAGAGCCTGAGAAAATTTGCCTTATTTAGGAAAATAGGGGGAAACACCCCCTAAAAGTCGTAGGATCTTAGCGAAAATAACACCATCAGATTCAGCGTATCAGCGAACCCTACTGTAGAAGTTTCAAGCTCCTATCTACAAAAATGTGGAATTTTGTATTTTTTGCCAGAAGACAAATCACGGGTGCGGGTTTATTTGTTTGTTTTTTTTTGTTTTTTTTTTGTTTTTTTTTGTTTTTTTTCCCCAGGGGTCATCGTATCGACCAAGTGGTCCTAGAATGTCGAAAGAGGGCTCATTCTAACGGAAATGAAAAGTTCTAGTGCCCTTTTTAAGTGACCAAAAAAATTGGATGGCATCTAGGCCCCCTCCCACGCTCATATTTTTCCCACAGTCAACGGATCAAAATTTTGAGATAGCCATTTTGTTCAGCATAGTCGAAAACCATAATAACTATGTCTTTGGGGATGACTTACTCCCCCAAAATCCCTGGGGGAGGGGCTGCAAGTTACAAACTTTGACCAGTGTTTACGTATAGTAATGGTTATTGGGAAGTGTACAGACGTTTTCAGGGGGATTTTATTTTGTTTGGGGGTGGGGCTGAGGAGAGGGGGCTATGTTGGAGGATCTTTCCTTGGAGGAATCTGTCATGGGGGAAGAAAAATTCAATGAAAAGGGCGCAGGATTCTCTAGCATTACTATAAGAAAACAATGAAAAATAAACATGAAAACGTTTTTTCAAATGAAAGGAAGAAGTAGCATTGAAACTTAAAACGAACAGAAACTATTACGCATATGAGGGGTTCTAAAAATACTTTAGCATAAAGAGCGAGGTATTTAGGAGGAGATAAATACCTTGCTCTTTATGCTAAAGTATTTTTAGTAATTTCAACTATTTATTCTAAGGCCTTTCTGATTCTGGGGTCATTCTTAAAGAATTGGGACAAAACTTACGATTTAGTGTAAAGAAGGAGGTATTAACGAGGGTACAAACCCCCTCGTATACATAATAAAAATATAAGGTTATGAAAGTTTGTTACGTAAGTTAATTCTTAAGTTACGTATATTTTTTACTAATAAAAAAGTTCGTTAAAAATTAAAAGTTCTAGTTGCCTTTTTAAGTAACCAAAAAATTGGAGGGCAACTAGGCCTCCTTCTCCACCCCTTATTTCTCAAAATCGTCTGATCAAAACTAAGAGAAAGCCATTTAGCCAAAAAAAGAATTAATATACAAATTTCATTTTAATAATTTATGTGCAGAGAGCCAAAACCAAACATGCATTAATTAAAAAAACGTTCAGAAATTAAATAAAAAAAAAAACTAATTTTTTTAAGCTGAAAGTAAGGAGCGACATTAAAACTTAAAACGAATAGAAATTCCCCGTATATGAAATGGATTGTCCCCTCCGCAATCCCTCGCTCTTTACGCTAAAGTTTGACTCTTTGCCACAATTCTGCTTTTTAAAACAATTAAAAGCTTTAGCGTAAAGAGCGAGGGATTGCGGAGGGGACAATCCATTTCATATACGGAGTAATTTCTGTTCGTTTTAAGTTTTAATGTCGCTCCTCACTTTCAGTTAAAAAAAACTAGTTTTTTTTATGTAATTTCCTACAGAAACTATAACTTAGCTCATGGATGCTGCAATGTTACGGGTTGTAATAGATTTCTTGTTTCGAGCCTAAGTAATAAAGCAAAATCTTTTATGAATATAAAATTCTAAAACTAAAGCTATTGAGACAAAAGTCAGGAAACAGACAAAAACTTTGTTTTGAGGATAGAGTATGGTTTCAGACAGTCTTAAAGGAGAATGTCCTTTTTTTTCTTCTTTTTTAATTATTTTTTCTTATTAAAGGAAATATTAGTCTAAGGACACACCATTTTCAGGGTTCTGAGGATTTACAGCCAAGTCATTCAATCTTCGGCGAAGAAAGAAAATCAAAATGTTGCTCCTCTGACATTTTTTTTTGGCGAGGTCGGTCAAAGGTTGCCACAACACCTCATATTGCCTTAGTAACTTAAGTCTAGTGCTTTTTTAAACTGGTCTTCTTTTTGGAGACATTAAAAAACAGAGCTTGAACTGCACCTTCTAGTGTCATACTACCTCCTAAGACAATTCTTCTGCCCCCTCCCTCAGGATGGATTTTGTGCAAAAAATGGCCAAGAGCCTAGTCAAGTTCTGAAACTAAATATTTATATACCTTCCCCCCCCAAAAAAAAAAAATGCAACTAAAAACTCATTAGTTACATCATCACCAGTAAATTGTTTTAGTATTCAGAGTCTCTTCAAAAATTGGGCTTATTTTTTTTTGCTCTCAAAACATCCTGTGTTTTACCCCATTTTTTTATAGGGAAGCGGAATAATCTCTTCATGGTTGGGGCTGCATAGCTTTAACTTACTATTTTCGGTTTTGAATGCCATTGCTACAAAACCAGTCTTTTTGCCTGCTTCTGATTTTAAACCTTCCAAATTAAAATTGTCGCAGCGCGATGAAGAAGAAGAAGAGTATGACAAGGAGGAAGTTGGTAAGTTGCTAAAAGTATTGATTTGTCAAATTTTTGTAGTTTGTTTGCTCATATTATATCATTTCTGCTTCTCAGATAAAAACTATTAGTTATCCTTTGAAGTAGCTCCGTAGAACCAAACAGGGAAGAAAAATAAGAAATGAAAGTAATTTAGAGTTCTGTCTTCACTTTTTTTATTCATTTTCTAATATCCAGACTTCGTTTACCTTTTTGGGATAATAAATTTTGTTTTTGAGAATTGTTCTCTGAAGCCAGGTCAATCTAGTATTTTAAATAAAAAAAAACAAGTTTTTTTAAATGAAAGTAAGGAGCAACATTAAAACTTAAAACGAATAGAAATTACTCCGTATATGAAAGGGGCTTTTTCTCCTCAACGCCCCGCTCTTTACGCTAAAGTTTGATTCTTTCTCTTAAATCTATTTTTAAAACAGTAAGAAACTTTAGCGTAAAGAGCGGGCCGTTGAGGAAGAAAAGCCCCTTTCATATACGGAGTAATTTCTGTTCGTTTTAAGTTTTAATGTTGCTCCTTACTTTCATTAAAAAAATTTTTTTTAATTTTATTTCTGGACGTTTTTGAATTAATGCATGTTTTGATCTTAGCTCTCCACACATAAATAATTAAAACAAAATTTGCATATTAATTAATTGCAATTAATCGGAAGATTTTGAGAAAAAAGGAGCGAGGGAGGAGGCCTAGTTGCCCTCAAAGTTTTTGGTTACTTAAAAAAACAGCTAGAACTTTTAATTTCTTACGAACGTTTTCGTTCGTAAAATTGGTAAAAAAATACACGTAACTTACGAATTAACTTACTTAACAAACTTCTATATTCTTTATTTTTATGTATGTTTTTATTTTTTACTTGTATGTTTTTATTGCGTATATGAGGGGGCTCAACACTCGTCGATGCCTCGCTCTCTACACTAAAGCTTAGATGTTGTCCCAATTCCTTAAGAATGACCTCTGAATCACAAAGGCCGTAGAATAAATAGTTGAAATTACTAAAAATACTTTAGCGTAAAGAGTGAGGTATAACGAGGAGTTAAACTCCTCATATGCATAATAATTTTCGTTTGTTTTAAGTTTTAATGCTGCTCCTTACTTTCAGTAGAAAAAACTTTTCATATTTATTTTTTCATTGTTTTTTCAAATAATACTAGAAAATCCTGTGCCCCCTTCATTGAAATTCTCTTCCCCCATGATAAGTTTCTCCTTGAGAATATCCTCCCACGTAACCCCTTTTAAACCTCTGGTGGTGACACAACCCCCCCAGGGCCCGGGGGCAGTCGTTGTAAATTATGCCCTGGGGGCATATATGGTTCCTATGGAAGGGATGCTCGTATAAACTTCCAACAGGGTTCATTTGATTGGGAAATTGAAAGTTCTAGTTCTCTTTTTAATAATTAAAAGAGAGCCGAGGACTGCTAGCCCCCCCCCCCCACATAAACTTTTTTTCCAAAACCCATCTGATAAAAATTTTGAGATAAACTTTTTCTTTGTATAATAGTTCAAACATCAGATAACGAAACTCAAGTGTCTATACAACCCCCAGGGCTCGAGGATGGGTATTGTAAGATGTGCTTTGGGGGTATATATGGTTCTTATGGAAAGGATACTCATATAAACTTCAAAGACGGCTCATTTGATTGGAAATTGAAAATTCTAGTTCACTTTTTAAGGGTCAAAACTGATCGGAGGGCAGTTAGCCTGGTTTCCCAACGCCTATTTTTCCCCAAATGCATCAGATAACGATTTTCATATAGCCATTTTGTCAAAATAGTTCAAAGGTGAGATAAAAAAAAAACAGGTATTGACACAACCCCTCAGAGCCCGTCGGCAGGCGTTTTAAGTTATGCCCTGGGGGCAAATATGATTCTTATAGAAGGGATGCGCGTATAAACTTCAGAGGGCTCATTTGATTGGAAATTAAAAATTAGAGTTCACTTTTCAGAGTCAGAAGAGATCGCAAGGCAACTAGCCCTCCCCCCTCCATGTCTTTTTTCCCCTAAACCCGTCCAATACAAATTTTGAGCTCACCATTTTGTTAAAAATAGTTCAAACATCATATATTAAACTCCGGGGTCAATACAACCCCTCAGGACCCGGGGACAGGCGTTCTAAGTTACGTGCCCCGGGGGCATATATGGTTCTTGTAGAAGCAATCAATATTACAATCAAATATTGTAATTAAATACGGAAAATAAATAAATTCAAAAACTTTCCGAAAAAGGAGTTTTTCAAACAAATAAAGGCCATTTAAACATAAGATCAGCAGATACAAATACCTGTTAAAATTGAAACTCAAAACACCAAGAAATAACTATTAAAAAATAAATGAAACCTAAAACAAACAGAAACTAAATAAACAGTCATAGAAAAAAAACATACAACAGGAAATAATATAAATAAATAAATAAATCTTAAAGCGAGTAATGCTTAAACTGTCTAAAAACCTGCTGCGTCGTTGGTACTTTACTGAAAGCGAATTATATTACAAATATTTTCTTTTGTACTTAATATTAAAAATAAACATTTAAATTAGATAAAATTTTGAACTGATGCACTTTTTGCAATTAATATCATGACACATCAACTATTCAGTTTAATTTATTAGTTCTTTCTAAAATTGTTCAAGACGAATATATGCTCACTAGGAACAAGAATTTCGATACTGCCCCCTTTCTTAACTATAAAAACCTAAAGATTACTGCATCACTGGCACTTCAAAAAAACGTAGTATATCTTCTATATATATAAAAATAAGTTGTGTGTCTGTCTGTGGATCAGGTGACGTCATGTTTCTGTGTCCACTGACGTCATGAAATTAGTTGTCGTCATTTTTGCTTTGACGGTGACGTCATTCAAGATATTTAAGACATATGTTCACGTAGAAATCTATTAATGTTTAAGTTTACAATGACTGATGAACTTACCATGGCAAAAGCCGATGAAGATGCTCAAAGAGTCTATGCCAAAAACTTGCTGCTGATAGAGAAAGTCAGAAAAGAAAGCGTGCCGAGGAATCAAAAGAACAGCAAGGAAACAGGCTTGAGGCTAAAGAACGCAAAACCGCGCAGTTAGATGAAGATCCACCTGGACAGCGAGAGTCAAAACTTATCAAAACTGAAAATGATAGCGATGATGATTGGGTTTGGGATTTTGACTTGGATAAGGTCATCAATGCCTACCAGATTTTAGTTAAAAAAACAAAGGTTCGGCGATATGTATTTCATAGTGAAGCTGAAAAATAAAGAAGAAAAAGAAAACTGAAAAAAGAAAAATGTAAAAAACTAAAAAATACTAAAAAGAAAAACACTCAAAGAGAAATTACAGACCGGGACACAAATGACGACCGGGACAGAGGGAATATAAATAACGACCGGGACACTCAAAGAGAAATTACAGACTGGGATACCGGGACACAAATGACGACCGGGACACAGGGAATATAAATGACGACCAGGACACAGGTATTTAAGAATATCGTTCAAAGACAAATTTTTAATTGTAAGAAGACCGTTGAAAGAGAAATTTCTAATTGTAAAATGACTGAAGAACCTACAATGGCAACGGTACCACCATCGAAGTAGATAACCAGTGGGTTGTTCCATATTCCCCATTATTATCAAAAACATTTAATGCACACATAAACGTTGAATACTGTAACTCCGTAAAGGCAATCAAATACATATGTAAATACGTCAACAAAGGCAGTGACATGGCAGTTTTTGGCTTGCAGCCCAAAATCAAAGATTTCGACGAAATCGTACAATATCAGGCTGGAAGATACATAAGCAGTAATGAAGCTGTTTGGCGAATTCTTTCATTTCCGATACATGAACGTAGTCCAGCTGTTGTTCACTTAGCGGTACATTTACAGAATGGTCAACGTGTTTATTTCTCGGAAACCAACGTGCAACAAAGAGCCCTGAATCCACCGGATACAAAATTAACAGCTTTTTTTTCGCTTTGCAAAAATGATTCTTTTGCAAAAAAACTGCTGTATACTGAAGTGCCTTCGTATTACACGTGGAATACTAAAAATAAAGTATTTGAACGTCGAAAACAGGGTAAGTCAGTCGACGGCCAACCTACCATCTTCAAAGATACCACGATAGGAAGACTCTACACCGGTCACCCCAATCAACATGAATGCTTCTTTCTACGCCTGCTTTTGGTGAATGTACCCGGTCCGACATCATTTGAGTATTTGAGAACTGTAAACGGTACTATACATGACACTTACCGTAGTGCATGCCAAGCTCTGAATTTATTAGAGAATGACCAACACTGGGATAACTGTATCAATGACGCGTGCGAAACGTCAACCCCAAGTGAAATTCGTGCATTGTTTGGCATCATTGTAACAACTTGCTCTCCATCATCTCCTACAGAGTTATGGGGAAAATATAAGTCAAAAATGTCCGTAGATATACTCCATCGAAAACAGTTAGAGACGTCAGATATGACTTTTGATTTTACATCAGAAATTTATAACTACACTTTAGTTATTATAGAAGATTTGTGCGTACGTATGGCAAACAAACCTCTTCAGGATTTGGGAATGCCTTCATCTAACCGTATCGCTGCTGTTTCGACATGTGTAGAATTGGATCGTGAACAAAGTTACAGTACGAGTGATCTATTGTCGTATGTACAAAATAACATTTCCAAGTTAACGTCGGAACAAAAAGACATTTATGATACGATACTCAATTTCAGGACGTATACAACTACCTGCTGATTTCTGTAATTTAGTGACGTCCAAAAATGAATTGATTGAAAAAGTATTTCCGAATATTCAAAAAAATTATAAAAATAATAAATGGCTAAGTGAAAGAGCGATTCTCGCACCCAAAAATATAGACGTCCACGAAATCAACAACATTGTTTTGACCAAGATTCGAGACCAGGCAGTCCTTTACAAGTCAATCGACACAGTTTTGGAACCAAATGAAGCGGTTAAGTATGCATGTTTGTTTGTTTGTAAAAAGAGCGTTTGCATATGACGTCATTATTAGTACATACGGCTTTGTATATGCACAGACAATGGGAAAGCCAAGAATGTTGTATATTCGCAATTTTTTACGTAGTTTAACTCCTGCAGACGAAATGAATGCTTGCCTGAAAAATTCTAATTTATGGGCACACGTAAAAATATTAAAATTAACTACAAATATGCGTGTCCGATTGCAAAACGATGACTCTGGTCAAACATTTTCAGATCAATTGCTGGCAATTGGAAACGGAAAGCTCCCAGTAGTGGGAAAGCCAAAAATGTTGTATATTCGCAATTTTTACGTAGTTTGAAACACATATATAAATCTATCTATATTCACAGGTGGGACACAGGGACACAACTACAATGGCGCGTAACTAATATGGCGCGTAACAACTTACGCGCGCGGGGGGGCTTGGGGGGGCGCGAAGCGCCCCACCAACTAGGTGTTGGGGTGGCGCGAAGCGCCACCCCAACAGCTAGTTGTAAATATTTTCTTTTCCAGTTCTTACAGCATTTAAAATAAAAATAAAATTACAATGAAATAAAATCTTGAACTGATGGATATTTCAACATTTATTATCATTATATATCAAATATTCAGTTTGATTCTGTTTATACTTTCCAATACTGTTCAAGATACTTATAGTTTTCAGTAAAGCGCCAATGACGCAGTAGGTTCTAGACTTTTACAGTGAGAGAAGGAGGCGATACCCAAAATCTTGTTTGTAGTGATTTTGTCCGTTTCAAGCTTGATTTGCATATTCAGTTTAAGTTTCACTCATTTTAAGATTTATTTGTTCATTTATATTAGTATCTATTGTATGTTTGTTTGCATTGAGTGTTTATTTAATTTCTGTTCGTTTTGGGTTTCATTTATACTTCGATAGGAATTTTTTTTCTTTTCAGATTTATTTGCATATTCAATTTAAGCGTTACTCGCTTATTTATTCATTTATATTATTACTTTTTGTACTTTTTTTGCTATGATGGTTTATTTAATTTCTGTTAATTTTGGGTTTCATTTATTCTTTAATACTAATTTCTGGTCGTTTTGAGTTTGAATTTTAACAGGCATTTGTATCTGCTGATCTTATGTTTAAATGGCCTTTATTTTGTTGGAAAAACTTTTTTTTCGGAAAGTTTTTTTTAATTATATAACCTGAAACGAAGCTTTTACACTGTGAAATATTGTTCTAGACAAGTTTTGTTGATCATAAAGTTTATTTCTATTATCTCAGCTAAAACAGAGGATCAACAGCAACATTTACTATAGTTGCAAGAAGACGCATATAAAAGTAATTTTATCTACATGTGACCGTCGTGGAATAAATCGATCAATAAAACGGCAAAGCCACCATGTTAAATAGTGGTATTGAACAAACATAGGCTAGCAGGAATGTGTAAGAATTAACTATTAAAAGTGATATTATTAAGATCAAAAGAAAGTAAGGTTTTTATTCATATGTTAGAAGTCAATTGAAGGGATAAATTTAGAATAGGATAGTCCAATTTGTCTTTCTTAGAAGATGCTTAGATAAGTCTTTTAACTAATAATTCAAATTCTGTAATTTTGAATAATTTTAGTAATATCCTTTTTAATGAATGTATAAGATTTATTAGCATACGCTCCTAGAAATCCAATCATTATGGGAAGAATCACAGTGTCTTGGGAAGAGAAGTGGTTCGAAACCAAGGTAAAGAGTGTTTTTGGGTAGCAATTTTCATTTCTTCTAAGGAGGCTCCTTTGGGCCATTTAAAGGAAATGGAGCTATTTCATCTAAGCGCAGTTGCTTGTGAGTGAGGCTGGATTGTACCTCCTGTCTCAGCTCAGCCAAAATTTAGCATAACTTAATGTTTTCAGAGGAACTGGAGCGGTCAAGAGTATTTGAAGATGGGAAGCAGGCGTATGTAACTCACTCTGTGGATCCTCAATATTTAAAAATTGACAACATGGAAGAATTTTCTTACTCCGATGTCGTTTGGTCGCAGGAAGGAAACCGAAATGATATAGAATACTGGAAAGACTATGGCAATCAAAATGAAATTTCATTTCGGCAAAAGGAATCTTTGACTAGAAATATCCAAAGGTAAACAAGTACTTTTAATCCCAATTCTTGCTGACGATTTTTTTACAGTTGCGTGTCTCAGTTGTCAATTTGGTAATCTGTAAAAGAGAGTATACTTGACGGGGGAAAAGTGGCTAGTAATGCTATCAATATTCTAGTTGGGAAAGTGTTGACATTTGTATGTTTGTGGTCATGTATTTTAGGAAAAAAGAAAAGTATAAAAAGAGTGATAAGAAGGATAAAAGTGTCTATTTAGGATATCGTTGATCTAGTTGCATAATACAAAATTTCCAACACCTAAAAATTTCTCTCTTATGGAGAGGGGGGGGGGACATTTATGCTGTTTTCATGCCACAATAAACAAAATCAGTAAAACTAGTTTTCCTAACTGAATTTACGAGCGATAGGTAGTCCTATTTACTGACTATTTACCTAACTGAATTTACGAGCGAGGAATAGGTAGTCCTGCTCCTGTATAGAATAGTTTCTGTTTGTTTTAGGTTTTAATGTTGCTCAATGCAGTCAGTTGACAAAAAAACTTGTTTTTTTCTCTTTTTTTGTTAATAACAAAGGGATCGTGCCACGAATAAGTTGTTATCTAAGCCATCTTGTCTTGCAAGAGCTAAAATAATTGCCCATGTAGTGCCAATATCTATAAAGTGAAAATTAGGAAACGAAACGAAATTTTTGCTACGAAACGAAAATGTTGAAAATTTCACACAGGTTTTCAGGAGGACCAATCAGGTTTTAAATAGGCGGCTCAATTGTCAGCATAATCAAAGTGTTTAAGGATTTTGGTTTTGTCGTTTGAACTTGTAATTCATGGTCAGTTTTATATACAAGTGCTATACTAAAGCATATCAAGGATGTACTAAGGTGTGTCTGTGACTGATGTGTAATAGAATATTGAGAAGATTAGGTGCTTCAGATTTTTGACTGGGGCTGTAGGTTCTTCAGATTTTTGACTGGGGCTGTAGGTTCTTCAGATTTTAGAGTAAGGCTTTAAATAATATGGAAGGCTAAAAGACTTAGAACTGTCGAAAGCTGTATTGAAAGAATATTATCTTTAAAAACTATTTTACCGCATTATGTCATATTGACTCCTAAATTTGAATATAGTCATAAATATAAATACAGTCTTAAAAAATTATTGACTATGGCCTATGTATGTGTGATATCGCTATCAGCTGTATAGTTTTATATAGTCGAATTTTTATAGTTGGGGGCGGGGATCAGTGAATTTTGCAACGACGCTGAAGTGCATGAAGTCTCAAAAAGCACAACATTAAGGACCAATTTCTCGACTGTTCATAAGAGGTCCATTTGATCCACATGGGGGGGGGTGTTTAAAACCCAACAAAACCTTATTAAGATTGTATGGTCAATATACAATAGTTGATGTTGATGAATAGTTGCATTGTGCAATGTTGATGCACAAAGAAGGTGATATCTCCCTTATTTTTCTGAAATCTGTTTATGTGAAATAAACGGTCACATTTTTGTCCGCGTACACAAACTTCGAAGGAATGGAGCACCATCCTCCAAGAGAAGTATTTGTAAATTCCTCTGCAACGACTTGCTTTTCATTTTCTTTCTAAATTTTTAGCTGTAAAACCATTGTTGGTCGCAAGAAAATACTCAGTTATCAGATGGATCTCACGCAACGAATTGTTGATCAGTAATTCAGTAAAATTTAATCAGGAATAATGATGAGTGACCTGGTAAAAATGATGTATCAGGCTTTTGTACTTGAGGCTAATTCATTGGACCAAGTTTTCTTCTTTACTTTTTTTTTTTTTTTTTTTTTTTTAGTGCTGAAAAGACTGAAGAACTTATTTTAAAGCTGTTGGCATTACTGCCGTCATTACAAAAGGAAAATACTGAACTAGTTATGAACTTCAAAAATCCCTGGTTACTTAATATGTATCAAAGATGGTTAGTTTACGCTAGATGGCAGCAAAAGGTGGTCAGACGTCTGACAGATGAAAGAGAAGCTATGGAGGAAGAATATAGGACATTAAAAGACGAAGTTGATGATTTCGCAACCGAGGAAGATGCTTCTTATTGCAAACAGATGGATATTGTAGCAGCAACAACATCTGGCTGTGCAAAATATGACAAACTAATAAGACACTTATCTCCAAAAATAGGCAAGTAATTATATAGTTTCTTATGTTCGTCATTATCATCGTCATCATCATTTGTTTGTACTAAATATAGCATACCAGAGAAGGGATCAATTAAAAATTTATAAAACTAAAAACTAACAACACACACAAAAATTACTCATTAAAATAAAATAACCTATTAAATATCAACTGAAAAATGGCAAAAATCGTATCAAATAAGTAAAAAAAAAAAAAAAAAAAAAGAACAAAAGCAAAATGTAAAACAAAAGGAAAAGAAAAAAGGAATAGTAAGCTAAAGAGGGATAAAAAATAACTGGACAAAAACTACGAAAAGACCCGCCGAGAAACTGCCTTCGTTAGATAGAGGGACATTAGAAGGGATGAAGTTCCATATCTCAATTTCTATTTTTCTCCATTACTATCAGAGACCAGATATACTTTTACAACAAAGATTCAAAATTTCTATATATACCCTGCTTCTATGTATGTAAATTTGAATCCCGGTTTTTAGGCTTCACAGTGCAATTTTTGTAGTTTTTATGTCACTTGGTGTTAACCAAGTGACATATAGCAATCGCAAATTCTGTCGGTTTGTCGGTCCCAGTTTTGCTACTTTAGGCACTTCCAGGTACGCTAAGACAATGAAATTTGTCAGGAGTATCAGGGACCGGACCAGATTAAATTAGAAATCGTTGTTTTTCCGATTTGACCATCTGGGGGGGGGGAGTGGGGGCCCATTAATTCGGAAAAAATAGAAACATTGAAGTATTTTTTACTTACGAACGGTTGATGAGATCTTAATGAAATTATATGTTTGGAAGAATATCGTGTCTCAGAGCTGTTATTTTAAATCCCGACCGGATTTGATGACATTGGGGGGATATGGGAGGAGAAACCCTAAAATCTTGGATAACACTTAGAGTGGAGGGATTGGGATGAAACTTGGTGGGAAAAATAAGTTCAAGTCATAGATACATGATTGACATAACCGGAACGGATCCGCTCTCTTTGGGGTAGTTGGGGGGGGGTTAATTCTGAAAAATTAGAAAAAATGAGTTATTTTTAACTTACGAATGGGTAATCGGATCTCAATGAAATTTAATATTTAGAAGGATATCGTGTCTCGGAGCTCTTATTTTGAATCCCGACCGAATCTGGTGACATTGGGGGGGGAGCTGGGAGGGGGAAACCTAAAACTTGGAAAACACTTAGAGTGGAGGGATCGGGATAAAACTTTGTGGGAAAAATAAGCACAAGTCCTAGATACATGATTGACATAACCGGAACGGATTCGCTCTCTTTGGGGTAGTTGGGGGGGGTTAATTCTGGTATGTCTACTAAAAGGTTTCGTTCACCAAGAGGTGAACGTTTTTACAAGCGTTCACCTTTTAAAAGCGTAAGTTCTACTATTCAATGAATGACTCCATAGGTCAACGTCAAAGATCATTCTATACAAGTGACTTCTATAAAAGCTAGTATAACTTCTATATAAGTTATACAAGTGTATATAAGTTATAACTTCTATATATAATTTGCTACTTTAACTTGTATACAAGTTATAAGTTAATGCTATAAGTTAAAATGTAATGTCGCTATTTTAAATCTAGGCTAGAGAAACATGACTAAACTAAAGCACCCTCTGTTTCTCATTGAGCACTGAAATGTCAAAGAGCAAAGGCCAAATGTCAAAGATCCTTGCGTCTGCCCTACAGTATGCTCTTACACCTAAGTTTGAACTCTTACACCGTATTACCAAGCTTTGGTCAGTGCCACTGCGTTACTCGTGGACAAATAAAACAAAGCTTGCCTTTCACCGATCTGTTTATTTCTTTCTTATTTTGCTCCTGTAATATTCAGAAGTTTTTTTTTTTTTTTTTTTACCTCAAATGGGTTCTATCCTCTTTTCTTGCTTAGACAAATAGATAAAAATTGAAGCTTTTGATAGCTGAATTGTATTTGCCGTATCTTGAGAAATTCTGTGAATTTTTTAAAAAACCTCATAGTTTCTTAAGAAATTTTAGCTGTACCAACAGCTGCATTAATTCAAACATGCATTAATTCAAAAACGTTCAGAAATTAAATAAAAAAAAAACTAATTTTTTTTAGCTGAAAGTAAGGAGCGACATTAAAACTTAAAACGAACAGAAATTAATCCGTATATGAAATGAGTTGTCCCCTCCGCAATCCCTCGCTCTTTACGCTAAAGTTTGACTCTTTGCCACAATTCTACTTTTTAAAACAATTAAAAGCTTTAGCGTAAAGAGCGAGGGATTGTGGAGGGGACAACTCATTTCATATACGGATTAATTTCTGTTCGTTTTAAGTTTTAATGGCGCTCCTTACTTTCAGCTAAAAAAATTAGTTTTTTTTATTTAATTATTGTACAAAACCAGGTTTTGGGTAATCAATCTGGTATGTTAAGTCAATAAATTTTTATGTGAATTCTAAAACTGTTGAACAAAATTTGCAAAAATCTAGAATGAAAATTATTGGACTATTACGTATTACAGGTTATATGAGGCCCTATAATCTAGGATAAATGATTGTGCTACGGTAGAATGTAACAGGTTTAAAACTTAAATACGAATATGAATTTGTGGTATGTAGATATGTGACAATTTATAGGGTTTTTGTTTTGTTTTGTTTATTTTTACAGTTGTTTTTTTTTACAGTTTTATTTGGATTGGAGTGGACCCAAATGAGTTGTTGGGTAAAGTTTAATAGGCTGTATTTTATGTCAAGTTATATGGGAAACTATTATGTAGTTGCTATTCTACACACATCTTTAACCGAGTGGATGACATACTCCACTTTCAAGTCCTCAAGTCCTGGTAGTGCTAAGGCATTTTTAAGTCCTGGATTGGGGTGGGGGGTAAGAGGCGTGATTCTGGGCCTTTGAGGCCTGAGCGTTGATCCGGCTGGGTTTGCCACATCACAAACTTGAAAAAAAATTAATTAAAGTTTAAAATTTTTAAAATTAAAATTTAATTCAATATATTCTACAGACTATTCAATTTTTACTTGTCTTTTCCAGTGATGATGGAAGAAGCAGCAGAAATCCTCGAGGCACATACGCTTGTCTCAATGACCTCTGCTTGCGAGCAGTTAATACTTATTGGTAAGTTGCTGTTCTAGCTACGATTATTTGCCAGCTGTTAATCACAGCTAAAACAACAGAAGAAGAGTAATAATAGTAATAAAAGTAGAATCAATATAATTCCAGAAAAGAACAACGCACGTATATGGCTGCTTTTCTCAATTAAATATATTTAAAAAAATGAAGGACAGATAGAGATCTTTTGTTGAATGGAACCCAAAACACAAGAATAGTTAGATATTTACGCTAGCAATCCAGTGTCCTTTTCTAGGCAAGAGAGAAAAAGAATGCACATTATTTAAAGACAAGGTGGAAAAAATCTTCACTGGGTTCACAATTTACTGGTCTAGAAATTTAATAAGGTTTACGTTTTGGCGTTATTTTTTGCTTAGGTTCAAGAAACATTGATGAGCTGTCTGTTCAGGAGCCACATTTATGACGCCACACGTCATCTATGAATTTTGTAGTGAATAGAAATATATGGAAAAAATATAAAAATATGTGTCAAGATAAATATCAGCGGAATCTGTCACCACATTTTTTCCCCCTCCCCCCCAGCGTATATTTGATACCTCCATGAATATAGCCTATTTTCAGAGAAAAACATAAAAGTAGTCGAATAAAGTGTTGGCTGGCTGTTGAATCATTCTATGTTAGTCAACTAAATAAAATAAAATTTAAAAAAGTGAATTTTAATTGAAATAAAAATAAACTAATCAAATCGAAAGAAAAAAACTATATGAAATTATAAAAAGGTATTTGCCTCATTCAGGGCTTATGACTGTTGTTTTGCTCTCATATTGCGAGGTTTAATGTTAAGTAATAATTGAGATTTAATTTGTGTAACGGAGGGTGAGAGATCAAGCTATTCTACATTGACAATCTCTCCGCGTCACTTTAGGTTTTCGGTTACTTTTTCAGAAGGTCTTGGAACAGTAAGTGCTCCTGATATTCTTAGTAACTAAACATATTATCACAAAAAATAAATGGTAATTGAAATAAACATACTGCTCATAGTTTTCCGGAATTAACTTGACATCGTTTTTCTTCTTTTCTTTTCTAAGCTGGTGTTAGCTTCCTCTTTCACTCGAATCCCTGCTTCTTTTTTCAGGCGATCATCAACAGTTGCGACCCACTACAGCTGTATATCATCTAGCCAAAGACTACAATTTAGATGTTTCTTTTTTTGAACGCATGATACGACTTGGTGCCCCAAAATCTTCCCTTACGGTACAACACCGGATGAGACCTGACATCGCTCGTTTAATCGTGCCATCTATTTATCCCAGCCTAGAAAATCACCCATCGGTGTTAGACTACCCTGATATTAAGGGAATGAAACAGAATGTCTTCTTTTTAACTCATTCTGTCCCAGAAACAGAGGTTTGTACCAGCCTATTCTAAACATTTTGACCTACTTTGTTCTTATATATGTACAAAGTTCTGGATGGGAGCCCCTTTCCCTTAGGAGAAGCTCAAAGGACAACAGCGAAGCGGAAAAATTGAAGCTAAAAGCCCATTTTTGTGTTTTTGATTTCCACCTTACCATGAAAAATCCAAAAAATAATTATAGGAAAACGGGTATAATATTTCAAACAAAACAGTGGAGAAAATACAATTATTATTTATTTTTGCGGAGATCAAATAGTATTCTTTGGTGGGGAAGTTCATACAAATGTTCCACGACTGGTGACCCAAAGTTCTGTTTTTTCACTTCGAGACTCGAGACTTTTCATTAGAAGACTCAAGACTGTTTTAAAGAATACTCCATTGCCTTTTGTTGTTTATTTTCTAAATTGGTATGCGCTCTACCCACAAAAAGTGTTCCATAAGAACAAGGTATTCTATATGCTCCACACTGAATTTTTTTTTTTTTTGGTTCTGCGTCTTTTCAACTATTCAGAAAAGGTCCTATTGGTGGTTTGGATTTCAAAACAATTTTTATATCATTTGTTATTTATTTCTTTTCTTAAATTTTTAGATAAAATAGGAACTAATGGTAAAGTCGTGTTTTTTCCTATTAAATTCTTAATTATTTGATCCTTTAGCCTGTGTTCTTGGGTGACTAAAATGAATTTAGGGCAGGAAGACATTGCCTTGGATACTTAGCTCTCGTCAAATTATCGACCCCCTGCCTGTCCAAGGACTGAGTTTTCAACAACAACTAAACCTGATTGACCAAGGTGGTCTTCGAATTGCCACTTGGAATGTGTTGACGCTAAATTTCCTTGGGTCAAAAGTCCTGCTCGCTCGGGAGTTGAAAATCAATAAAATGTCAATAGCTGGCATTACTGAGACATCTTCTTGAAGAAAACTCTGAATCCACTGGGGGCGAATCTTACTTGCTTTGGTCTGGAAACACGTCAGTGTGCTGGAAGGGCGTGGGTCTTGTCATGACTGTGAACGTAAAGAAGGGCTTTATATTATCCCAGCAAAAATCTGACAGAACAATGATACCACGGCTTCAGTATAAGTACGGAAAGTGTAGTATTATAGTATGTTATGCTCTAACTAAGTCCATGATAATGGTGTATAATAGCATAATAGTAAGCTCCTCTAAATCCATGATAATGCCAATTTGTTTTCTCAAATCCCCGCCCTGTTTTTTTTATCCTCTCCCTCCTGGAAATTCTTTGTCCTCATTTAGACTACTTGGTGTCACCATTACTTCAAATTTAAAGTGGGATATCCATGTTATAGACATCATCCATAGAGCTAATGTGTTTGTTGCCCTTCTTAAGCTCCTAAATAAATTTAGCGTCCCCTTCCCATTTTTAAGAACTTACGCGTCTTTTGTCCCCCCGCATCTCAAATATGCTTGTCCAGTTTGTCACCCTGGTATCTCTCGCAAAGAATCGGAAAAATTGAATCAATTCAAAAAAGCGCCTTGGGAATAATTTTCAAAGAAGGCAAAATGCCATGCTCTCTGCTTCTTAAAAAAGCAAGTTTTGATACCCTTGGCCGAAATAGGGTTTCGTTGTGCCTCTGTTTTGTAAAAATATGCAATAAAAAACCCTCGGACGGCAGATTCTTTCTTCAAACGTCACTCCCCATCCAAATTACGGCCGTCTCGAGTTGTTTCTGAGCCCATCCCTATTTTGTCCCCCCTTCACTGCGTTACTTCCAGATATGGAAAAAATGTTGTCCCTTTTTTCACAAAAAAAAAACCGAATAAAATATCCTAATTGTTTCTCCCTTTTTTTTTCTCTTTTTATATTGGCTGATGTTGCTGCTAAGGGTCTGGCAGTTATTTGCTGCCCTCACCCGCACACTCCTTTTTATGAATTGATGTATATATTATATTTCGCTCTCTTTTTTGTGTTTATTCACTTATTTTTGTTCCATCTCCCTTTTTATTTTGACCAGATCTCATTAACTCTTTTAATGACTTTATGCAGTTAAATTATTGACACTTTTTCCGTGTCCCTTTTAATTCCATATATATTTATATCTCGTTCTTTTGTTGTAGCTATTTGCTTATCTCCCCCCCCCCCTTTTTTTTAATGTCCCTTTCTGACTTGTAACTGTTTAAGTTTAGTTTGGCCACTTATCTTTTTAACTTCTTAATTGACTTTTCACAGTTGTATTATTGACCCGTAAATGATTATTCATATTGATTTTCTTTTTCTTTTTTTTTACATTTTGCCAGGTTTCGTGCAACCATATGATTTGTTGACTCCAAAGTCCGAATTCTGCCCTTTATGGGCTTGTGAGAGAATTTTTTTTTAAATATCTTATTTACCAAAGACGAATTTTAATCTCAGCTGTTAGCGTTATAATTGTGGATGTCACCCCATGTTATTATCACTCTTCTTGGTGACTTAAACGCCACTGTCTTAGACACAGCAGGTATATTGCGTGGTGTGATAAGTTGACTAATTCCAGCCCATGTCAATGAAAACGGAACCCGTCTCTTACAACTTTATGCAGCAAATATCCTCGCTATCTCAAACACATTTTTTGAAGAGAAGAGGATAGACAAACATACTTGGCACAGCAGCAACGGTAAGACCAGGAAGATGATAAATTATGCCATCATAAGTCAGAGATGGAGATTGTCTATCACCAGCTGCCTAACGTACAGGGGAGCTGAACTAGGCAATACTGACCACAGACTCGTAGATGCATCTCTTCGTCTACGTCTCAAGAAATTGTAGTCAGGTGCTAGAGTTCCCCGTTTTAATTTCCGCAATCTTAAAGACTGTAGTATCGGGGAAAAGTATGCTGCGGAAATATCAAATAAATTCGAATGCCTCTAGTCCACCTGATTTTGAGGGAGCATGAAGAATTTTAAGAGCAATGTCCTAAAAGCTGCTGAATCTTCCGTTGGTCAAAAGCTGTCGCAGGAAGCTCAAAGGCTGTCAGACGAAACGATGAAAGTTAAAGAACCATGCCGGCAGGCTTGCCTCAGTGGTAATATGTCAGATGATACAGCCAAGCATCATCGTTTTGAAGATGGCAATACGTTACCAGATGAGTCAGCCCAGCTTGAGAGCTGGAAGGATCACTTCTCTCTTTCTGAACTCCGACGTTGTCCCATATCCTGACCAGATCTCATAACAGCTGCATCGTTCGTGCCTACGATTTCACTTGGTAGTAATGACGAAAAGCCTTTTCCCTCGACGAAATAAACAGATCTATCAAGAGATTAAAAAATAACCACACGCCTGATTACTGTAGAATAGCTGCTTAGATTCTGAAATCTAGGGGTCCTGCCATCTTGATATTGCTCCAAACATTGTTCTGCACAGTGTGGCATACGGAAATCATTTCAAAGAATTGGTGGGCTCGAATTATTCACCCACTACGGAAACAGAAAGGATTTAGGAACCAATGTTCTAACTACAGAGGTATAACGTTAGTCTCCGTTCCTGCTAACTTGTTTGCAATGACGCTCCGTGACAGGTGCTTTAGTATACCTAGAAGAAACCGAAGGATTGTACAAGCAGGTTTCGTGCCCGGTTGTTCCACTAGCGAACAGATATTGACTTTACGGCAAGGGGTAGAAAAGACATGGGAATTTCGTAAGAAGGCGTACATAGGCTTCATCGACTTCAAAGCCGCTTTTGACTCTGTAGACAACCTCGAAGAGCTTTAAGCAGCACTGACAATTATGAGAGAAGAAGCTAGCAAGGTTGTGTTAGACATTAGCTGGAGCAAAATAAATTATGTTCATCGATCTGCAACTGCCTCAACAACCCCTCTTGCAATCAAAGTATGCCAAAATCAAATAGCATTGGGGAAGGATTTCACGTACCTTTGCTCCATTCTGTCAATTGATGGATCAGTCGAGAGAGAAGTCAACGCAAGAATCGCTAAGGTAACTTCTGTCTAGGTAGACTTTATAACATTTAGCGCAACCCTCTTTTCAGCCGTCCTACAAAGATGCGGATATTTAACGCATCTGTCGGCTCAGTCCTACTCTATGGCACAGAAACTTGGCCAGAAGCCACCAAAACTTTGAGTATGCTGGATATAATTCAAAGCAAAGGAAGAAAGAGAAAAATTGTTGGTACGACTTCTTCAGTAACACCAGCCTCCTGTTGCGTACGATGCAGGTTCCATTCTATCTTCATTATGCGCAACGTACACTAAGACTATGCAGCCACCTTCTCTGTACGTCACTAGAAACCTCGTGTCGGATTGTATATGATTTAAACCTGTGGTCACTGGATTGAAACGACCACGCGGTCACCCAAGAGCAAGATGGTGCGACAGCTTACATTGTTTTTTCTAAGTAAGACAAGCATAATACCTGAAGAAGCACCTGAGGCAGCTCAAGACCAGATTTTCTTTAGAAGAATAGTGTCTGCTCTCTCGACGTTGGTGCCAAGTCAGGAGTAAAATAAAGTCAAGTAAATCAAGTCCCCTCTAAGAAACAAAAGAAAACTTCTTTGCTAAGTGAAAGCCTTAATTATTGTGTTGCGAGAGCAACACTTTGGTTTTGTCGTGGTTTTTTTTTTTTTTTTGTTCCTAGCACCCCGATTTCAGCTTATTCCTGGAAAGTGGTAAGGGTCTAACCTCTGCGGTTTTTACGGAAAGTGTGGACCTTAGGCCGGATTGATGAATATGACTTTACATTTTGGAAAGCTTCGTAGAACTCTTGCATGGGGCCAAAAAGGATGGTTTTTGCTTGTCCTTGAGCCAGAGCCTATAGTGTGTGAAGTGACGAGGAGTTGTATAGCCTATGTCAGAGAGGACTATCTGAAGTTATGCAGCCAAGCTTTCGTTTTATCAAACCATGTTTCTGCTTTCGAGTGGAAAGCTCCGTTCTAGCAGGCAAGCAGGCAGGCACCAGTTTCAAATTGAAGATGGACTAAAATCTATAAGTTTTAAATATATGCGACAGTTACCCTGCCCCACAGCCAATATATCTTCTTTGAGTGATAAATAGAAAAATTTAGAGAAGCAAAAAAGCGGCATTTTCCCACGGGTCCAAAGTGCTGCCGTGATTTCGGCTGAGTTTATCATTCGGTTTTTCGCACTTGGGATTGCGGTAGAGAAATGGTATCAGATGTGCCTCTTAAACTTTAAAAGTTCTCTCATTGCTAAAGAAATTAGAGTTTATCCTTTGCTCCTTTCTAAGTGATGACGTTAGAAAGTTGGCCTACGGCAAAAAAGTCAACTTTTGAACTAAGACAGATAGATTTTTTTTTCGACGGCAGTCGATAGCTTTTGATGAGCTGATTAAAGTATATGTCATCCATTTTTTTGTACAAAAATTCCTTCATGAGATATACCAGTTTGAAAGTTTAAAGGGGTTGACAACTTCAGTAGTAAGATACACACTGAAACCAAAAATAGGCCGATACCAATTGTGAGACATATAGGGGAGTTGTAAGCAACAGTCGGCTGTTAGCTCATAATCATCCTCGGCAATGAGGGGTTCGCAACTCTTACTAGTTGGTGTACCTATTTTTTGTTTCCGTTGTATTTGATGGTAAGACCAATTTGGTTCCAGTGGTAAGACATGTAGGGGACTTGTAAGTAACAATCGGCTGTAAGGCAACAATCATCTTTAGCAATGAGGAGTTTGCAACTTTTGCGAGTTGGTGTACCTAGTATGTATTTTAGCATCCTTACAGATTAACAACTTCAGCGTTTAGTCGGCGCGCAGGAGAACAAAACCAAAGTGTTGCTCTCGCAACACTTTACTTGGCGAAGCCGAGCAAAGGTTGCCGCAACACCTCACGTTGCCCATGCAACGTAGATCTAGTTAACTATTGTAAATTAAATTTATGCATACATGCCATGTTTCATACTTACTAGACTCTATCCGTGCTGACTCTTTGATACCATAATAAGGATAAGACATTTTTGTCAAGGCTCTGGAGGTTAAAAACACAAAAAAATACACTTCAGGCTACACAGACGTAGTGTTTTTCTTCAAGTGTATTAAGACTGTTTGTTTGCAAATGATATGCTACACTTTTTCTTAGAAAAGCCAGCTCTTTTTGATATTTTTTTATTCTTACTTTGAAAAAATGACCCGAGATGATTCCAAGAAGAAAATTAGTCTTCCTGTCGTGGTGCAGTGGGTGACCTTAGCTTGGTAATACTAGACCCAGAGACCGAGCCTTGCTGTTACAGCACACTCCAGGGCCGACACAGGAGCGTCGTTAGTACGATTACTTTAGGAGAAAATTAGTCAGACCAACTTTAGGCATGTTAAATGAGACTGGATAAGGTTTAAACTTGTAGCAAGTTTCTTCACCAGTTTCTTATTAAGTTTCTTATTAAGTTTTCACAGTTTCTAATTGTATTTTGTTGAGCAAAGTTTTTAATAAGCTAGTATAAGAAGCGTGAGAATAAGTATAAATCTGGAAAAAGGCTCCAAGATTTGAAATTAGGTTAAAAAAGGCTTTGAACGATGACGTTCACAGTTTCCCTTAATGCTACCTTTCTCGGATTATGCCTGTATTTTATGTGACACTTTTTGATAATTTTTTAGGCAGAATAGTTTTTTTTTCATTTGTTGTCGGTTAAGCGCTGCGTTATCTCTCCCTTGAAAAAAAGCTTCAATTCTCCCTAAAAAAAAGATGTTCAGTTTGGACACGGTGAGCAATAAATAGGCCTAATTTACTTCAAACAAGACAGTGACACCTACTCAATGTTTTAGATTAAAACCTCAGCCTGGAATTAAATCATATATTTGTTCTGTCATCTACTTCAAATACTGCAAACTTATTTATTTTTCTCTAATAAGAGAATGGAGTGAAGGTAGGAAAGCAGTGGTTAGAGACACTCAAAATAATGTTTCACATTGTTTTTGGAAATAATAATTTCGTTATTGATCAGATAGTGTTGATTTTAGCTTGCGTCAACAGGCCATAAGAAAATAAGCAGTGCATAAACAGTAACCTACAAGCAGTGCAACAAGTAAATTGGGTCTCCTATGGAGGAAAGAAACCTTACAGCAGGGGGTTAGTTTTTCTTAAGTTTCTTTAGAATGTTCTATAAGATGCAGCAACAAATTGGCTCTAGTCATTTAGCCCAAAAATTTGTAAAATTCAAATGTAAGGGACGTTTAATGATAAAATTTAATTTAAGCAAGAGACGCATCGCTGAGAATAGTAAAGGTAGGATCTAAAGAAGAAAGAAAAGAAGAATAAAGGGTAAAATAGAGAAGGAAAAAGTTATTTCAGCTTTTTGTTATCATTTAGTTCTATACCTTTCGTAATTATTGTGATTTCAGTAATATTACGAAAAAAAAGATAATTATCAACAACGAAGGAAGCCCTAAAAGTATTAATATTATTGCCGATCTTAAAAAAAAGTAAAAGATAAGAGCTTTTAATCTTAGCTTACAATTTATTGCAATATTCAGTTTTATACCTTTAGTAATTATTGTGATTTCAGTAAGATTTCGGAAAAAAAAGATAATTATCAACAACATAGGAAAACCCCTAGAAATGTTGATATTGTTTTCAATCTTAAAAAAAGTAAAAGATAAGAGCTTTTAATCTTAGCTTACGATTTATTGCAATAAATTCTACATAATAAGTCTTTATGATAAAAATAGGTAAATAGAAAAGGTCATGTTTTCCATAGTAAAAACAATAGTAAAAGCACGCGTGAAAGATTATGACATTTCAAACCCCTTAGAAGATTGGTCTTAAGGACACAGCCTTTGCGAAAATTTATAAAAGTAGGGTTGAAAGTACAGTTCGAGTCCCATATACCTATCTGATCAATCCCTCTACCGTTCTCTCTCCTCTCTGCCCAAATATGAGACTTTGTATTTTGTAGCACAATTGTTTTTTGTAGCACCCCTGATATTTTTATTCTTACTTTACATTTTTTATAGGAAACTGAGGCGCAATCGCACTTGAATCCACACGAAGCTGAAATTGCGCTAGGCCTTTCAAGGTACCTTATTCAACAGCGATATTTGCCTACTCAGATAACGATACTTACAACCTATTCGGGACAGTTGCATTTTCTGATGCAGGTGTGTTATTTTTTTCTTTTATATGATTTTATTTCTACTTGAAAGGAATTGAGATAAATTTCTAGTGTCTAAATAAACGGAGACATACGGGCTGGGCAAGAAACAAAATCCTCCTTGTGTTTTTATAAGTGCTGTTGAGAAAAGTCGGATATGAAATAATAAGAACTAGAACATTTTTAAGATTTTTTTTAGATTGCAATTATATATTTGTTTTTATCCAATAAAAGCTAATCGATGAAAGTTGTTATTGCCACCACACCCTGAACATCACTAAAATGTGAACAACATACGACTATTAAAGATTGTTTCGGACATTCAATTAAGATGAACACAAGTAAGGTGTCCATAGAAATCAAATAAACGATGTGTTAACCCTTAACTGGTCGTTTTTATGGCACTTGGTATTAACCAAGTGACATATAGCAATCGCCAATTCTGTCGGTCTGTCTGTCTGTCGGTCTGTCGGTCCCGGTTTTGATACTTTAGGCACTTCCAGGTAAGCTAGGACGATGAAATTTGGCAGGCGTATCAGGGACGGGACCAGCTTAAATTAGAAATAGTCGTTTTCCCAATTTGATCATTTGGGAGAGAGTGGGGGGCCGGTTAATTCGGAAAAAATAGAAAAATGAAGTATATTTAACTTATGAATGGGTCATGGGATCTTAATGAAATTTAATGTTTGGAATGATATTGTGTCTCAAAGCACTTATTTTAAATTTCGACCGGATCTGATGACATTGGAGGGAGTTGGAGGGGGGGAAACCTAAAATCTTGGAAAACACTTAGAGTGGAGGGATCGGGATGAAACTTGATGGGAAAAATAAGCACAAGTCCCAGATACATGATTGACATAATCGGGAAGAATCCGCTCTCTTTGGGGTAGTTAGGGGGGGGAGGTAATTCTGAAAAAATAGAAAAAATGAGGTATTTTTAACTTACGAACGGGTGATCGGATCTCAATGAAATTTGATGTTTAGAAGGATATTGTGTCTTAGAGCTCTAATTTTAAATCCCGACCGGATCTGGTGACATTGGGGGGGGGGGGGGGGTTGGGAGGGGGAAACCTAAAACTTGGAAAACACTTAGAGTGGAGGGATCGGGATGAAACTTGGTGGGAAAAATAAACACAAGTGCTAGATGCATGATTGACATAAACGGAACGGATCTGCTCTCTTTAGGATAGTTGGGGGGGGGGGGGGGTTATTTCTGAAAAGTTAGAAAAAATGAAGTATTTTCAACTTACGAACAGGTGATTGGATCTCAATGAAATTTGATATTTAGAAGGATATCGTGGCTCAGAGCTCTTATTTTAAACCCGACCAGATCTGGTGACGTAGGGGGAGTTGGGAGGGGGAAACCTAAAACTTGAAAAACACCTAGAGTGGAGGGATCGGGATGGAACTTGGTGGAAAAAATAATCACGAGTCCTAGATACATGATTGACGTAGCCGGAACGGATCCGCTCTCTTTGGGGTAGTTGGGGGAGGGGTTAATTCTGAGAAATTAGAAAAAATAAGGTATTTTTAACTTACGAACGGGTTATCGGATCTCAATTAAATTTGATATTTAGAAGGATATCGTGTCTCAAAGCTCTTATTTTAAATCCTGACTGGATCTGGTGACGTTGGGGGAAGTTTGGGGTGTGGGAACCTAAAATCTTGGAAAACGCTTAGATTGGAGGGATCGGGATGAAACTTGGTGGGAAAAATAAGCAGAAGTCTTACATACGTGATTTACATAATTGGAACGGATCTGATCTATTGGGGGGGGGGGGTTAATTCTGAAAAATAAGAAAAAATGACGTATTTTTAACTTACGAAGGAGTGATCGGATCTTCATGAAACTTCATATTTAGAAGGACCTTGTAACTCAGATTTCTCATTTTAAATCTCAACCGGATCAAGCGTAATTGGGGGGGGGGGGCAGTTGGGGGGGGGGCTTCCGGAAATCTTAGAAAATACTTAAAGCGGTGAGATCAGGATGAAACTGGATGGGAAGAATAAAAACCTGTCTAAGATACGTGACTGACATAACCGGACCGGATCTGTTCTCTTTGGTGGAATTAGAGGGGGGGGGGGGGTAATTTTGAAAATTGAGGTATTTGTAACTTGCGAAAGGGTGACCAGATCTTAATGAAATTTGATATTTAGAAGGACCTTATGCTTTACAGCTCTTATTTTAAATTCCGACCAGATCCTTTGACGTTGGGGGGAGTTGGAGGGGGAAACCGGAATTCTTGGAAAACGTGAAAATTGGGGTATTTTTATCTTACGAATAGCTGATCCGATCTTAATGAAATTTGATTTTTAGAAAGAATTCATGTCTCAGAGCTCTTATTTCAAATACCGACCAGATCGTTTGACATTGGGGGGAGTTGGAGGGGGAAATCTTGGAAAAACACTTGGAGTGTAGGAATCGGGATGAAGCTGGGTGGATAGAATAAACAAATGTCCTTGATGTGTGATTGACAGATTCGTACTGGATTCGCTCTCTTTGGGGGAGTTGGGGGGAGGGGTTCAGTGATTTGGCGAGTTTGGTGCTTCTGGACGTGCTAGGACGATGAAAATTGATAGGTGTGTCAGGGAGCTGCACAATTTGACTTGATAAAGTCGTTTTCCCAGATTCGACCATCTGGGGGGCTAAAGGGAGAGGAAAAATTAGAAAAAATTAGGTATTTATAACTTGCGAGTGGGTGATCGGATCTTAATGAATTTTGATATTTAGAAGGACATCGTGACTCAGAGCTCTTATTTTAAATCCTGACCGGCATTAAGCCTCTTATTTTCCTTTTTAAATCAATCTATTGATTCATAGAATTTTGTTAGAGCTCATACCATATGATCTCTTGGCTCTTAGCTCTTCTCGCCTCGTCACAAGTGCCATATGAGCTCTTAGCTCTTGTTTTTAACGTAACTGGTCGGGTGGGGTTTATATTTAACCCATAGCTAAAAACGCTTGTAAGTCAAAACTATTTCAGATAAGAACTTTTAATTTAGCTTTAATCAAATACAGAAATACATCAAATACAATATGTTTAACTTAAAAACGAATCATCTAGATACATTCCGGGCAAACACCCCTTTTTACACAAGCTGCAGACCCTAGTCGTCTTCTGGTAAACTGAACGAGGACAGAGACTGCAGTGCTGATTTTTGCTGCAAGAATGTGAAATTTTAGCGTCTGAACTACCTATAGACTCGATTCCAACAATATCGGACTCGAACTTTCAAAGCTCTTGAGGAAGGGAGTCCCAAGTGTGTGAAGATTTCTTGGCGCTGGATCACCTATTCTTGACTTCTCGTTGTGTTGACAAGTACTCCTGTGTTTACGCCAGCAATATCAAGTATTGCAAAGAAGATTGCAAGCAGCCAGCGCTGACAGCGACGGGTGGTTGTCTGATTTCTGATTTGACGGGTGTAGTTGGCTGATTTTTATCTAAACTGTCAACGTCAGATTTATTTGAGATATAAAACTCGACAATCTCTGGCTTGCCTGAGTTTGCATCTATCGTGTTTGTGTTGTGCATTGAAGAGATCAAAGCTACTGCTTTGCTTTGGTTAGGCACATACGGTACAATAGTGTTTTTCTGAGTAATGCCCAAGATTGAGGAGCCAGGCACACGATTCCTGTGCGGAAAAAACGCTGCTAGGAGCTCGTAAATATCAATTTCTTCTGGATCCCTTCCCCTGGGATAGTCGAGTAAATAACACTATTTGGTGCCAACTGAAGATAAAATTTGAATACGTAACTCACGGAATAACGTTTGCAGAAAATAATTATCGATTCCCATGAAGAGTTAAAACCGTGAATAGGGTTACTGGACAAAGGTTTGGGTGGAATGTGAAGTGACTGGGAGAGGCTATCCCCAAATGACTCTAGATCAGAGAAGAAAAATCCTGGTAACAGGGTCACAACTGGCCAAACAGCCAGTCTTTTGAGCGAACCGTCTATCATTCATGGCTCCCTAAAAGGACTCCTCCCCGAAAAAGACACCAAATCCCCCCTTAGAGTTGAAATGACCAATCTCAGATTTCTTCCCAAGCTTTTCGAATACAACCCGAAATTCTATATCTCCCCACTTTTCGGCAACCCGCTATAGGGTGTTCGATTCTATTTTATGATCATCTGTAATTTTTCTTAATAGGTCATGGACCTTTTTCTCCCTCCTAAGTTTTTTCATCTTACTGTAGTTTTGTAATTTTCTCAGTGGGTCTTTGACCTCTCTATTTCTCCTAAGCTAGTTTTCTAATTCTCCGAATTTTTCATTCTCCACAATTGCAGACTGAATTTGTAAATCACATTTCTTTTTTGCGTCTCTTATCTCTTCCTTAATTTCCTCCCATATTTTTTTTCCGCGAAATAAATCATCTTCAACTTTTAATTGCACCTTAGTATTCTTTTTCTTAGATTTCATTGTTCACTTATAGGCTTGATTTCCAAGTGGGACCTGGACCTTTTCGTTCCCACTAAGCTTTTTATTCTTCTTGCCATTTTGTAATTCTCAACAAATTTTGTTTTCCGCTACTGCAGACTAGATATGCCAATTTTGTTTCTTTTTAGCATTTATCTTTTCAATTCTACCTCCTCAAATTTTTCAATCGCGCAAATTAAATCATCATTTGTATTGGACTCTAGTGTCGACTATCTTTTCTCCCTTTTTGTTTCTTTTTTTTCCATAGTATTAAATAAACCTTCGTCAACTGGGAATTGAATTCTAACATTTTTTTTTTATATTGCACAAAAATATCTCCAATTTTACGAGAAAAAAGCGTGTACAATAAATTTCTTCTCATTTTCTCTGGCACATTGAGTGTTTCACCACATTGGTATGTACTTCTCGGTCTCTCATTTTCGGTAAAAATGTTCTTAAGTTTTCTGTTTTCTGAAAAATTTTCCCGAAAATCAATTTTGCACATCTTCTTATCAATATTATTGGCCTCGCCACTGCCACATTTCCCACCGTTAAAGAATTCGCTTTTAAGTGTAGGAGACTTCCGATATCCCCAAAATCTCCTCCTATTAAAACATCCACTGCAAGAGTACGTACTTAGCCTATTTTTACCGTTTTTCTCTGGAGTTTACCGCCCTTCTTTGCAATTTCTGTTCAAACCCAAGCAGACGGGCATTTGTGCTTATGTCTATAATAACATACTGTTGTAATCGTATCCCTGTGGTTTATTTTTGTCTTTCTATATGGTCCGTTCTCACAAAAGTTTGCTCACTCCCTGAATAAATTACCATTTTGGTCAATTTTCCGTTAAATTTTCCTTCTGTTTTATGTAATTTCAATAACTTGTCAATATTTCCTTTACTATGGGCTATAGCCCAACTTGTGCTTTTATTGGCTACTTTCTCATCTCGTATCATGGCAATTTTTAGAGAAAGGCTACGGGGAATCACATTTTACTGGATTAATAGCATTCCGAGCGGGAATATTGCGTATTTCGTTTTTTTTAATAAGAAGGCTTAGCCTCCCATTTTGTTTTATGGGCAGGTCCTCCTCCCCGCACAGTAAACTAATTAGTATGTTTTCCGTCTTGTCATTTAATGTCCGATAATTCTCATTTTATCGCAATTGATCTTTAGAGAAATTATGCTGGTGATCCGACGGTCTATAAGTTACTTGTGATAAATATTACTCTCCAGAATCGCCCAGCGAACTTCTTTTAGACTTTCTATGGTTTTTCTAACTTTTTGGCAATCTCTCTTAGAGTCTCAGAGGCCTCCATATTAGCCTTTCTAAGGATTTCTCTAATCCTTTCTAACTCCACTGTATCTCTTTTAATTTCATTTATTTTGGCCCGTATTTTTTCCATATCTTTATGGTCTTCTCTTTCGGCTACCTCTTCTCTTGTTTCCTCATCTTTCTCTTTCTTTTTTATTTTCTTCCTTTTTTGTGCTCTGGCTTTTCTTTCAGCTTCTAAACGTTCTTGTCTTTCCTCCTCTGTTTTCTCTTCTACTATTTTATGTCAAGTAGAGATGTATACTTTTTGTGTTTTAGAGTATTCTTCATTTAGTAAAAGATGCCTTCCAATAATTTAATATTATACTTTGTTAACACTTTTGTTTATCTCTTTGTAAGTTTGTGTCTCTTTTTCCATATTTCTTCATACTCTTCATGAGCGATATCTTACTCCCGAATAGAGGGGCAAGTCGAGTGTAATTCATATTCTAGATCCCGAAGGCTCTCTTCAGGGTTAACGAAATTTTCCTAAATTAACGTGTTTTTCTCCTGGAAACGTAACCCTTGAAGAATTTCTTATCCATGTTCTTCAACTCTTTCAACATTTTCCTTATAACTTTTTTTTTGGAATGACCTCCCTGGCCTTGTTAAAAGCTTCCAATTCCATCTGAAATGCCGCGTTTGTTGTTTTGCTAATTTTTTCTAAATTTCTTTATCGCTATGTTTCTCATAGATATCTTTGACCCTACCTAGAAATTAAATAAAAAAAAACTAGTTTTTTTAACTGAAAGTAAGGAGCGACATTAAAACTTAAAACGAACAGAAATTACTCCGTATATGAAATGGGTTGTCCCCTCCGCAGTCCCTCGCTCTTTACGCTAAAGTTTGACTCTTTGCCACAATTCTACTTTTTAAAACAATTAAAAACTTTAGCGTAAAGAGCGTGGGACTGCGGAGGGGACAACCCATTTCATATACGGAGTAATTTCTGTTCGTTTTAAGTTTTAATGTCGCTCCTTACTTTCAGTTAAAAAAACTAGTTTTTTTTATTTAATTTCTGAACGTTTTTGAATTAATGCATATTTGATTTTGGCTCTCCGCACATAAATTATTGAAATGAAATTAGTATATTAATTTTTTTTTGGCTAAATGGCTTTCTCTTAGTTTTGATCAGACGATTTTGAGAAATAAGGGGTGGGGAAGGATGCCTAGCTGCCCTCCAATTTTTCGGTTACTTAAAAAGGCTACTAGAACTTTTAATATTCAACGAACGTTTTTATTAGTTAAAAATATACGTAACTTAAGAATTAACTTACGTAACAAACTTTTATATTCTTATATTTTTATTATGTGTACGAGGAGGTTTGTACCCTCGTTAATACCTCGCTCTTTACACTAAATCGTAAGTTTTGTCCCAATTCTTTAAGAATTACCCCTGAATCAAAAAGGCCGTAGAATAAATAGTTGAAATCACTAAAAATATTTTAGCATCAAGAGCGAGGTATCTTTCTCCTCGTAAATACCTCGCTCTTTATGCTAAAGTATTTTTAGAACCCCTCATATGCGTAATAATCTCTGTTCGTTTTAAATTTCAATGCTATTCCTCACTTTCATTTGAAAAAACATTTTCATGTTTATTTTTTCATTGTTTTTTTTTATAGTAATGCTAGAAAATCCTGCGCCCTTTTCATTGAATTTTTCTTCCCCCGTGACATATTCCTCAAAAGGAAAGATTCTCCCACAAAGCCCTCTCCCATCAACCCCACCCCAAACCAAAAAATCCCCATGAAAACGTCTGTACACTTCCCAATAACCATTACTATATGTAAACACTGGTCAAAGTTTGTAACTTGCAGCCCCTCCCTCAGGGATTGTGGGGGAGTAAGTCATTCCCAAAGACATAGTTATTATGGTTTTCGACTATGCTGAACAAAATGGCTATCTTAAAATTTTAATCTGTTGACTTTTGGAAAAAAATGAGCATGGGAGGGGGCCTATTTGCCCTCCAATTTTTTGGTCACTTAAAAAGGGCACTAGAACTTTTCATTTCCGTTAGAATGAGCCCTCTCGCGACATCCTAGGACCACTTGGTCGATAAGATGACCCCTGGGGAAAAAAAAAAAAAACAAATAAATAAACACGCACCCGTGATTTGTCTTTTGGCAAAAAATACAAAATTCCACATTTTTTAGATAGGAGCTTGAAATTTTTGCTATAGAGTTCTCTGATATACCGAATGCGATAGTGTGATTTTCGTTAAGATTCTGTGACTTTTAATGGATGTTTCCCCCTTTTTTCCAAAATAGGGCAAATTTTCTCAGGCTCGTAACTTTTGATGACAAAGACTAAATTAATTGAAACTTAATATTTAGAATCAGCGTAAAAATTCGAATCTTTTGATGTATCTTTTAGCATCAAAATTCCGTTTTTTAGAGTTTCGTTTACTATTGAGCCGGGTCGCCCCTTACTACAGTTCCTTACCACGAACTGTTTGAAAAGAAAATAATTCGGTATTTCGGGGCTTCTGACATTATTACTCCTTTGCGGAAGTTAGGCTCAAAATTGAAAAAGGATTATATTTTTTCTCTGGGCCCCTTCCACCTCTTAGTTCGTTTATTTTCCCGTTAGTTTTCACCTGTTTTCGCTTTATAGTTGTGTTATCTCTTAGCAGTTCTTTCGTTAGTTGAGTTATGGTTGTGGTATATATGTTTTATCGCTCGTATAGTTGTGTTATTTTCAAATTATACTCCATAATAGAGAGGCTCCGGACACCCAGCATTGTATATTAAGCTCTTAATTTGACATTTTTTTCTAACGTGACCAGATTCGTCCTGCGCCCTTTTCATTGAATTTTTTTCCCCCATGGCATATTTCTCCAAGGAAAGATCCTCCCACATAGCCCCCTCCCTCAACCCTACCCCCAAAACCAAAAAAATCCCCCTGAAAACGTCTGTACACTTTCCAATAACCATTATTATATGTAAACACTGGTTGAAGTTTGTAACTTGCAACCCCTCCCCCAGGGGCTGTGGGGGAGCAAGTCATCCCCAAAAACATAGTTATTATGATTTTCGACTATGCTAAACAAAATGGCTATCTCAAAATTTTGATCCGTTGACTTTGGGAAAAAAATGAGCGTGGGAGGGGGCCTAGATGCCCTCCAATTTTTTTGGTCACTTAAAAAGGGCACTAGAACTTTTCATTTCCGTTAGAATGAGCCCTCTTGCGACATTCTAGGACCACTTGGTTGATACGATGACCCCTGGGAAAAAAAAAAACAAAAAAAAAAAAAAACAAATAAACACGCACCCGTGATTTGTCTTCGGGCAAAAAATGCAAAATTCCACATTTTTGTAGATAGGAGCTTGAAACTTCTACAGTAGGGTTCTCTGATACGCTGAATCTGATGGTGTCATTTTCGTTAAGATCCTACGACTTTTAGGGGGTGTTTCCCCCTATTTTCCTAAATAAGGCAAATTTTCTCAGGCTCGTAACTTTTGATTGCTAAGACTAAACTTGATGAAACTTATATATTTAAAATCAGCATTAAAATGCGATTCTATTGATGTAGCTATTGATATCAAATTCAATTTTTTAGAGTTTTGGTTACTATTGAGCCGGATCGCTCCTTACTACAGTTCGTTACCACGAACTGTTTGATTTGTCATTATTCAATATGTTTGAACGAGGAACTGTGTCTGAACTTCTATCTCTGACCGACATTGTTTCAAAATTCAGCTGACATCCAAATACTTCTTCAATCTAAATGAAAATACTCTCTCGAATGTCAAACTTCCGTTCTTTCGTAAAACTTGATATAACTCAGTTTGCTGATTCTTTTCGCAAGCTAATTAGTTTCCTCATATAAACGCAAAATTTGTTTTTTTTTCTAACTAGTCAACGCCCATTCAGGTCTTCGTAATCAAACAGTTCTTGGTAACGTGGTTATTTTAGATAATAGGGACAAACACCCGCTAAAAGTCATAGAATCTTATCGAAAATCACACCATCAGATTCAGCGTATCAAAGAACCCTGTTGTAGAAGTCTCAAGCTCCTATCTACAAAATGTGGAATTTTGTATTTTTTTTTTTCAGAAGGCAGATCACGGATGCGTGTTTATTTGTTTGTTTTTTTTCGTTTCCCAGGGGTGATCGTATCGACCTCTGGTCCTAGAATGTTGCGAGAGGGCTCATTCTAACGGAAATCAGAAGTTCTAGTGCCTTTGTTATGTGACCAAAAAAACTGGAGGGCACCTAGGCCCTCTCCCACGCTAATTATTTTCCCAAAGTCAACGGACCAAATTCTGAGATAGCCATTTTATTCAGCGTAGTCGAAAAACTTTATAACTATGTCTTTGGGGACCACTTACTCCCCCACAATCCCCGTGGGAGGGGCTACAAGTTACAAACTTTGACCAGTGCTTACACATAGTAATAGCTATCGGGAAGTGTACAGACCTTTGCAGGGGGACTTTTTGGTTGGGGGAGGGGTTGAGAAGAGAAGGGTATGTTGGGGGAACTTTCCATCGAGGAATTTGTCATGGAAGAAGAAAATTTCCATGAAGGGAGAGCAGGATTTTCTAGCATTATTAAAAAACAAAAAATGAAAAAATAAATATTTAAAAGTTTTTTTCAACTGGAAGTAAGGAGCATTATTAAAACTTAAAACGAACAGAAATTATTACGCATATGAGGGGCTCACCTTCTCCTAATACTTCGCTCTTTACGATAAAGTTTTTTTAGTAATTTCAACTATTTATTCTACGGCTTTTGTGATTGAGGGGTCATTCTTAATGGGCTGGGACAAAATCCAAGCTTTAGTGTAAAGAGCGAGGTACTGACGAGGGAGTGAACCCCCTCATATATGTAATAAAAACATGAGAATACAAAAGTTCGTTACGTAAGCTAATTTAAAAGTTACGTATATATTTTACTAATAAAAGCATTCGTAAAAAATTAAAAGTTCTAGTTGTCTTTGACAAAGGAGTGACATCAAAACTTAAAACGAACCGAAATTACTTTGTATATGAAAGGGGCTGGTCCTTCCTCAACGCCCCGCTCTTTACGCTAAAGTTTTTTACTGTTTTAAAAAGTAGAATTGAGAAAAAGTGTCAAACTTTAGCGTAAAGTGCGGGGCGTTGAGGAGGGACTAGCTTCTTTCATATATGAAGTAATTTCTGTTCGTTTTAAGTTTTAATGTCGCTCCTTACTTTCAGTTAAAAAAAAAACTTGTTTTTTTTTAAATTTAATAGAACCATAAAGTCTGGAGCTGGCTCTTCGAGCGGATGACGTCGTTCTTTATAGGGTTTTGGAGTTATATAGCAATATTCTTCAAGATCGTCAGCAATTTTATCCATGGCCTCCACTTCACGCCTCCTTAATTCATATTTTCATCTGGTCTTTACTTACCTTATATTCCTTTTATATTCATATGATTTATCGCCCGGATACTTCCTACACAAGCCCCTTCTCATCTCTATAAACTCAAAGCATTTTGACTAATATTCTTAGCAGCGTTTCTCAATTTACTCTCTGAGACACCATTTGCTTATTTTTAAATCACAAAAATTTACAAAATTTACATCCTTGTCTTACATTGCCTGATTTCAGACTCTTTAGTTTAAATGAGAAAAACCCAGGGCTCCTTTTAAAAGTATGACGTCATTTATCATCTTGTATACAAAGATGCCTTTGTTGTGTCAAAATGATTCTATTTAAATTTTATTTTTTTTAGACATTAAACGAAAATCAAGTTTTTTTTAAATGAAAGTAAGGAGCGACATTAAAACTTAAAACGAGCAGAAATTACTCCGTATATGAAATGGGTTGTCCCCTCCCCAATCCCTCGCTCTTTACGCTAAAGTTTGACTCTTTGGCACAGTTCTACTTTTTAAAACAATTAAAAGCTTTAGCGTAAAGAGCGAGGGATTGGGGAGGGGACAACCCATTTCATATACGGTGTAATTTCTGTTCGTGTTAAGTTTTAATGTCGCTCCTTACTTTCATTTAAAAAAACCTGTTTTTTTTTTAATATCTGGATCTTTTTTAATTAATGCATTTTTTTTTATCTTTGCTCTCCCCGCATAAATAATTAAACGAAATTTACATATTAATTTTTTTGGGGCTAAGTTGCTTTTTAATAGTTTTAATCGGAAGATTTTGAAAAAAAAGGAGGAAGAGAGGAGGCCTACTTGCCCTCCAATTTTTTGATTACTTGAAAAGGCAACTATAACTTTTAATTTTTTACAAACGTTTTCATAAGTAAAAAATATACGTAACTTACGAATTAACTTACGTAGCAAACTTCTATATTCGTATGTTCTTATTGCGTATATGAGGGGGCTCACCCCTCGTCGATACCTCGCTCTTTACACTAAAGCTTAAATTTTGTCCCAATTCCTTAAGAATGACCCCTGAATCACGAAGGCCGTAGAATAAATAGTTGAAATTACTAAAAATACTTTAGCGTAAAGAGTGAGGTATTACGAGGAGGTAAACCCCTCATATGCGTAATAATTTCTGTTCGTTTTAAATTTTAATGCTGCTCCTCACTTTCAGTAGAAAAAACTTTTCATATTTATTTTTTAATTTGTTTTAATAATGCTAGAAAATCCTGCGCCTCCTCTATTGAAAGTCTCTTCCCCAATAAAACGTTCCTCCATTGAAAGATCCTCCCACTTAACCCCCCCTTCAACTCTCCCCCCAAACCAAAAAAAATCCCCCTGAAAACGTCTGTACAATTCTCAGTAACCATTACTATATGAAAACACAGGTCAAAGTTTGTAACTTGCAGCCCCTCCCACGGCGACTGTGGGGGAGTAAGTCACCCCCAAAGACATAGTTATAAGGTGTTTCGACTACGGCAAATAAAATGGCTATCTCAGAATTTTGATCCGGTGACTTTGGGGAAAAAATTGAGCGTGGGAGGGGGCCTAGGTGCCCTCCAATTTTTTTGGTCACTTAAGAAGGGCACTTGAACTTTTAATTTCCGTTAGAATGAGCCCTTTTGTGACATTCTAGGACCACTGAGTCGATACGATCACCCCTTGGGGAAAAAAAAAACAAAACAAAAAAACAAATAAACACGCATCCGTGATTTGTCTTCAGGCAAAAATGCTAAATTCTACATTTTTGTAGATAAGGGCTTGAAAATTCTACTGTATGGTTCTCTGATACGCTGAATCTGATGGTGTGATGTGACCCCCCTATTTTCTAAAATTAGGCAAATTTCCTCAGGCTCGTAACTTTTGACGGGTAAGACTAATCTTGATGAAACTTATATATTTAAAATCAACATTAAAATGCAATTCTTTTGATGTAACTATTGGCATAAAAATTACATTTCTTAGAGTTTTGGTTACTATTGAGCCGGGTCGCTCCTTTCTACTGTTCATTACCACGAACTGTTTGACAGAAGTGTGTAAATGCCACAAAAATAAGCCTATTGAAGTAAAACACATTTTTTAGCGCGAAATAATAGAACAATAGTCTCATTTTTCTCTATGATTTACGTTCCTAACATTTTGTTTTAAATTTTATCAGTGTTTTCTTTTTTAGTTGAGAAAATGGAATTTAGAGTCATTGGGTAAAGCCCGGATAACAGCAGTTGACAATTTTCAAGACGATAAAATTATATAATCCCGGTTCCCAACCCAATCACTCTGAACCCAACCATCAGTTTATAGTGTTTTCGAAGCGCTAACCCATTGGAAAGAAGTCCTCTTGCAATCCTAGTGCCTTCAAAATCACTATGCTTGCATTAACAATCGCCAAAAGGCCTCTCGCTGGTAGTTGGATGATGTTCTTGTGGCAGTCAAACGTTAATTCAAAAATCCTTTTTGTTTGGGGCTATGAAAAACAGGATTTATGTTGCTTTATCTCGTGCTAAACATGGTCTTTTTATTGTTGGTAGTATAGCCAGCTTGGACACAAAGTGTGTCCAATTAAAAAAAAATTAAGATCACTGTATTTTTTTAACGATTTTTAAAGTTAGCTTGCAAGGATATAATATAACAAAAAAGACATTTATTTATTACTTTTAATGATAATCCAATTTTTACCATTTTCTCTTCATAGTAAAGGGTCAGTTATTGTTAGGGTTATCCTTTGCCCTTATATCTTTCCAATTGTATTATTCACAGTTTATTAATGTTTATTACTCTTAGTGGTACCCTGATATTCATTCTACATCATACTGTCTCTGATTTTTGTCTTTAGTGTTTTTGTGTGTATAGTTTAAGTTTAACAAATTTTAGTTTGTAAATTCAACAGTATTTTTTTTTTAGTTGAGAAAACGTAGTTTCGAGTCATTGGCTAAAGTTCGGATAACAGTTGTTGACAATTTTCAAGGAGAAGAAAACGATATCATCGTATTGTCTCTTGTTCGGTCAAACGTAGATTCGAAGATCGGTTTTTTGGCTATAGAAAACAGAATTTGTGTTGCTTTATCTCGTGCTAAACATGGTCTTTACATCATTGGTAATATGGACAGCTTGGACACAAAAAGTAAAATATGGCAAAGCATCCGTACATCTTTAAATGACAAAAATCAGATTGGTAATGGTTTCGAACTTATTTGTCAGGTTAGTAAAATATAGAACTTGGTTTCCACCTTGGTTTTCTCCAAAAATATTTTTTTGGAATTTCTAATTCAAATAGGTTATTCTCGAAAGGTTGAAAGTTGCATGCTATTTTTGTGTAAATTTCAACTTTTTTTCGTTCTCTTATATTTTTCTCTCTTATGTATATAGATGTATGAGTGGTTGAGTGGGTGTGTCTTCAGACATATGTGGATTGCGGTGACGTGTCTATTTTCATCAGATTTTCAACATTTACCATTCGTTTGGAGGGGGGGGGGGGGTCCTTATGAAATTGGTAGAAACCCAGTAAGTTAAAAATGAATAGTACAAAAGGTGCATAATTTATTTTGAAAACAAGGCGACTGCTAATTGTCTGAGTTTTTGATACCACTGTAAAGACCGATCTTGTGGTTGGTCTTTAACCAATAATCAGCGATTCGTTATTTGAAGTCAAACTGATTTTGAAATTGTTTCGGATAGGCTAATTTGAAGAACATAATTTAACTTTTTCTAATAGCATATCTGAAACTCGTCATGTGTCTCGATTTGGGGGAGGGGGATATGACTTGAAAATGTATTTAAGGTTAAAGTTCATGTTCCGCGTGAAATATTTAATTTAATGCCAAGCCTACAGGTATAATTTTTTAAAGTTTAAAAGTTTTTCTTACAGGTTTTTCACTACAGGTTTAACAGTGAATCATTGGATTCACTTTTAGTTTCGGACTTATCCATTTATCAAGCCATGGTTTTGATATTACTTTTATCTTTTCTTATACAATGATCTAAACTAGAATAAAAATAGTAGGATATTGCTGTTTTTGCATATTTTTTTTATGTCTCTTCAGCGTGCTTTTCATTGTTAAAAAAAATACATGGAAAAGTACATGGAAAAACGGAGTCTCAGCTATCGATTGAGCGTAAAATTGTTGTCTAATGCTAAAATATGAAAATCTAAGGATGATAAAAAATGACATATCAAAAACCTGCACAAGCAAAATAAACGTTAACGTTTGGGTCGTTAGTGGGGCTTTTGAAATTGTTTACGCTTTAGGTAGACGTTGATAAACGAACAGAAATTAAATAAAGAAAACAAGTTTTTAAATGAAAATAGTGAAAGACAATAACACTTAAAACGAACACATATCATTCTCTATATCAGGAGACACCCACCACTGTTAGCCCCTAGAAAAGGTAACGTAACATTGTTTTTCATACCGAAAGGCCATATGTGATTTTTTAAAATTTGTAAAATGGTTGTCGAAAACCGCTTGCTAATCTGTTTTCAAAGAGAGAGAGGGATAGGGAATGTGTGTTCAATCACACTTCGGTATCTTTATCTATATTGTCCTACTGATTCTATATTTGAAAATACTTTAATAAACACTTTTTGGTGATTACTTTAGAAGTTGTAAAAATAAACTTCTTTCATCATATTTTGTCTTCTATTTAGGGGCTTTTAAAAGGAATCATTCTCTATCCATAATACATGTCTATTAACATGCTATTCAATAAGTATTACACAGATTGCCATAGATTAAACAAATGAAGGATGGCAAATTGTCACAGATCTTCCTCATCAGCCAACCTTCTAGGGGCAAACAAATTAGCAGGTCGTACCTGAATGGGCTGGGAAGATTTCATAAGGAAATATTCAAGGGAATTGAGAACTTATTGGGAGAGTGAACAGAAGATTGCTTTGAATAAATTGGGTGTATAGCTCTCTTGGGCTCAGGTGGTTTGGTGATGCAGTGAGTTGTTCGAAGTAGAAGTAGTAGTAGTAGTTTAGACGACAGGAATATTATTTTAAAAGCGATTTATTTTTACTTTTAGGTTCATGGGACCATCACAACTATCGAAAAAGGAGATGATTTCATCAAAGTCATTGAGGGAGGTTGTATGGAAAAATGTAATACCCCACTTCCTTGCGGTCATATTTGTACAGGTGTTTGTCACGTCAGTGACAGAGAGCACGTGAAAAAGCAATGTACAATGAAATGCGAAAGGTTCCTTTGCAGCCATAATCATATGTGCGACAAAATTTGCTTTGAAGAATGTGGAAAATGCTTTGTTAAAGTCGAAAAGAGCTTACCATGTGGTCATGGTGCTACAATGAAGTGCCATGTAGACCCTAATCTGTATAGTTGCAAGCAAATTGTTGATAAGGTTATACCCGATTGTGGTCACGTGGGTAAAGTACGCTGTTCAGCCAAACCGGAGGGATGCTGCGAAAGGCCATGTGATTTTCGCCTAGATTGTGGTCACTCATGTCCCAAAACGTGTCATCCAAGCGTAAGTCTAATACTTTATCCTAGTGTCTTTTTCTTATGAGAGGAACTAATGCAAATAGCTTAGGAACAGACATTTTATTGGTCCATTGAATTGAAGGATAAAATGAGAATATAAAACAATTTTGGTTATTGCCAATTGCCGCGGTTATTGCCTCGTTGAGATGAAAATTTGTAAGTACTGAATGGTTTCTTACACTTACAGGTGATATGCACCAACTGAGGGTATAAGTAAATGTAAATACATGACTTGAATGTAACTCCAATTACAACGTTGAAAATACCAGCGCCGAGAGAACGCAGATTCCATTTCACTTGAAAATTTGGACAGTCGCTCCTCGCTAGGGAAAAATGTAGTATGTTGTTGCCTCTTCTTTTCGCCCCTCAAAGCCAGGGGGCAATAAACTCGACACACCAACAAGTTTGAACCCAAAAGATGCAGAATGAATAGATTCAGTAGTTCTTTTATTCCTTTTCATATGGAATAAAAGAACAGAATGTCATTAATCATGCTTAGTTTGTTTCCCCCCCCCCCTTTTTGTTGTTGTAAGAGATAGCGTTATTTTGATGAGGCTCTTACTATTACTACGAAAACTATTTTTAGATAAATGAAACTGAATTTGAATCTATTGTAACACAGTCTGAATTTCGATTTCTTTACATCATTGTCTTAAAAAAAAAATCCTCATTCAGCTAATTGCTTTGTTCTTGCCCGAGAATGTAAGGCCCTGTGTTAGTTTGTGGAGTAGTTGGTCTTAATTAGCGTTTAATCAAACAGTTCGTGGTAACGAATTGTAGTAAGGAGCGACCCGGCTCAATAGTAACCGAAACTCAAAAAAATTGAATTTTGATACCAATGGTTTCATAAAAACAATTGTATTCTTATGCTGATTTCAAATATATAAGTTTCATCAAGTTTAGTCGTATCCATCAAAAGTTAAAAGCCTGAGAAAATTTGCCTTATTTTAGAAAAAAGGGGGAAACATCCCCTAAAAGTCATAGAATCTTAACGAAAATCACACCATCAGATTCAGCGTATCGAGCACCCTACCGTAGAAGTTTCAAGCTCCCATCTACAAAGATGTGGAATTCTGTATTTTTTGCCAGAAGACAGATCACAGATGCGTCTTTACTTGTTTTTTTTGTTTCCCAGGGGTGATAGGTATCGACCCAGTAGTCCTAGAAAGTCGCAAGAGGGCTCATTCTAACGAAAAATTAAAAGTTCTAGTGCCCTTTTTAAGTGACCAAAAAATTGGAGGACACCTAGACCACCTCCCACGCTCATTTTTTTCCCAAAGTGACCGGATCAAAATTTTGAGATAGCCATTTATTTTCAGCCTTGTCGAAAAACCTAATAATTATGTCTTTCGGATGACTTAATCCAACACAGTCCCCGTGGGAGGGGCTGCAACTTACAAACTTTGACCATTGTTTACGTATATTAGGGTTATTGGGAAGTGTAGAGACGTTTTCAGGCGGACTTTTTCGTGTTGAGGGGGTGAGTGGGTAAGGGGGAAGGGGGCTACCTGGGATGATTTTCCATGTAGGAATTTGTCATGAGGAAAAAGAATTTCCATGAAGGGGCATAAGGATTTTGTAGCATTATTTAGAAAAAAAACAATGATAAAATAAATAAAAAAAAGTTTTTTTCACCTGGAAATAAGGAGCAGCATTAAAAACTAAAACGAACAGATATTATTACATATATAAGGGGGTTCTTCTCCCTCCACAATACCTCGCTCTTTATGCTAAAGTATTTTTAGTAATTTCAACTGTTTACTCTACGGCCTTTCTTAACAAATTGGGACAAAATTCAAACTTTAGTGGAAATAGCAAGGTATTGACGAGAGGGTGAACCCCCTCATATATGTAACAAAAAAAAAATACAAATATAGAAGTTGGTTACGTAAGTTAATTCGTAAGTTAAGTATATTTATTACTAATGAAAATGTTCGTAACAAAATAAAAGTTCTTGTTGCCTTTTTATGTAACCGAAATTGGAGGGCAACTAGGCCTCCTCCCTCACCTTTTTTCTATCAAAATCGTCCGATCAAAACTATGAGAAAGCCAGTTAGCCAAACAAAAAAAAAAATAATATGCAAGTTTTGTTTTAATTATTCATATCCGGTGAGCCAAAATTAAAGCATGCATTAATTAAAAAACGTTCAGAAATTCAAAAAAAAAAAGTTTTTTCAACTGAAAGTAAGGAGCGACATTAAAACTTAAGACGAACAGAAATTATTTCGTATATGAAAGGAATTGTCCCCTCCTCAACGCCTCCCTCTTTACGCTAAAGTTTTTAATGTTTTAAAAAGCAGAGTTGTGAGAAAGAGTCGAACTTGAGCGTAGAGAGTGAGGCGTCGAGGAGGGCGCTACCCCTTTCGTATACGGAGTAATATATGTTTGTTTTAAGTTTTAATGTTGCTCCTTACTTTCAGTTGAAAAAACTTTTTTTGTATTTAATAGTAATAAGAATCCTTAACTTTTAGCAATGACCTGAGTAAGGTGAATTGTGCTAATAATATTTAAATAAATCTTAATTATTCAAATTCAGGTTTGGAACTTTTTGGTTTCAAACGGAAGAAGGGCATGGTCTTTTGTAATTGGCGTGGTCGTAAATATTAAAGGTGAGAAGGACAATGATCTTGCCCGATTGCCTTATTTCTTTTCCAATTTCGCCCCGCCATTTCATAGCTATGTCTACTTATCGCCGATTTCCAGTAGCTTTCAGGAGTGAGAATAAGAAGCGGCAGTCCAAATTAGACCTTGGAAACATGCCTCAGATGGGCTAAATGCATGTTCTGGGGTCCCAAAATCAAGTTACTGATAATTGATTCTATATTCAGGTCAATAATCTTATTATTGTTATCAATACTATTTTTCTAGTTGATCTTTGAGACAGTTTTGTGAAAAATTATTTTCATTTTAGGAAGACCCCGAACATGTGAAAGTTGTCTGCATGAAGCCGTGTGAAAGAAAAAATGACCATTGTAAGAGAAATCACCCTTGTCGCCGTGTATGTTCGGAAGAATGTGGCTCCTGCACTGAGACAATTCTCTTTGAGCTCTCATGTGGCCACAAAACTAAGATACCCTGTGGTAAAAACATCGATGCATATAAATGTCCAGTCAAGGTGAAAAAGACCATAGAAGAATGTAAACACACGCTGGAAGTCTCTTGTCATATTACCCCTGGAAAAGACGAGTGTAAAGTAGGTGGAAATTTATTTGTATTAGCATTTTCAAGCATATTTGTTTGAAACACATCTTAATTAGTGTCCTGATTTGCCTCATTTGGCTAATCGGGGTTGCAGGGATAGCTAGTAACCTTGTAAGAGACGATCAGGTCCCATAATAAGAAATACAATAGCCCATAGCTTCTAAAAATAGAGTTAGATGAAAACAAGAAGTACACTATTAGAACCATCTTTTCCAAAATCCCTATATAGGAAACTTACCGTCCCTTGGCTTGAACAACGAGGAAATTGGCTTGGAAATCAAGAAAAGTGGCTGAAACCACGATGTTCTTCGTATATGTTCGAAGAAAAGATGATGTTCTTCGTCTTTTTTTCTTTCTTTTTTTCTTTTCCTCCGCAGCTAGCACTGGACCATCGTGGAGTGTTGTTTAATGGCTCATTTCAAAGGAAATTCCCGATCTAGTGCCCTTTGTAGATAAAACAGTTGTTTTGAGATTATATTAAAAGACAAACTATAGCCCGTAGCCCAACTAAGTAATGCTAAGAAGTAACCATAGGTTTTCGAAAAAAGAATGAAGTTGGAGTAGACAACTATAAGATAAGTCTATCACATCTTGGTATTGAAAAAAAGATACTTGTTTACAGGTTCGTTATCGCTATTGCTAATGCCTCTTCTCATAAGTGTAAATTTACAGAATGAATTTTTTCTGTAAATATACCAAAAAGGCCGTTTTCTCAACGAGAAGAACCCCCAAAAAGTATGTTTCAAGATCTGGGGGTAAGACAAGACAAATCTAAAAGGAAATCTTCTCCCCTTACCACTCAGTTAGCGCCCCTACCTCTTTTAATCTTTTTATATCTACTAATAAGAAACGAACTAAAGGAGTGGCTTCTTCTGGTTTATTCGTTTATTCATATTTTCACCTTATTACTGAAGCAATACCCGTTTGCACATTTGGAATGGCTGTTATTCAAAAGTAGTGTACGCCTCCAGTAGTGTCCTCTTCTAATCTTCCCGTGTCTACTAATTGGGACATTTATAAGGGAAGAGTCTGCATGACCTCTTCTAATCGTATTATGTATGAAAGGGTGGCCGCGGAAAATGTTTTCAGGGGGTCAGACAACAGAATAGCTGTGGGGTAGGGCACAGGAAATATATTTTAGGATACATGTTCTTACGAGTAAGTTTATTTTTAAATGCATTAAAAAAAATGTCAAATAAAAAAGTAACTAAATGTGCATGCAAAATGAAACAAAATTAAGCAAATTTTAAATGGTGAAGATTCCTGACAAAAGGATCAATCCATTTAATCTATAATATATTTAGTTATTATGCAGAATAATTCATTTAACTTTAGTCCAGTATGTCCCAACTCTAGAGCAAAAGAAAATCACACTCAAACCAAAATTATGGCGAGATTCATTTTCCCCCAAGGTTACAACAGTTGTAGACTAGTCTTAATGCAATTTCCAAAGCCTTAGAATAGGCTACAGAAGGAATAGAGATAGGAACTTAAAAACGGCGTCTATGGAGATATTTAAGGCTCTGATTTCATTCCTGGATGATGCATTATCAACCCCTTGGTCATCAAATACCTAAGATCTTAAAAGCGCCTAAAGTGGGGTTTTGCGAAGATCTTCACAGTCCTCTGGGCCCATATTTACACCTCACTCTGCTTTCATAGATGCCTCATCTTAGTTTTATAATGGCCATGTAAAATATACCTCTTTCATAACAGGTTAATTCTCCTCCTTGAACTGAAATCCCTTACATCTTTGGACATTTGAAAAAAAAATACAAAATAGCGAAAAAAACACTAATTTAAATTTATAATTTAGCTGTCACATTGAGCCTGTTTCTGTCGATGCTTAAATTTAACCAAATAAAATGAATAGGTTAAAATAAAATTGTTTTACTGCCTCTTTATACATTTATCTGAAGACTCTTGGAGGGATAGAGGTTTGGGTATTAAAATGTGCTCTTTTAGGCATAGCTATCATCATGATAGCTAATGTGTAATTCCATACCACTAAACGAAAGTCTATAAAAAAAAATGAAGTTAACATAGTTGAATCTAGTACTGCCACCATGCGGCATTACTTCCTTTGCAGCTGGGAAGCATAAAACATAGTTTTTTTGTACTTTTAAATCGATTAGCTTATCAGACTTTCAAATTGATTGCAAATTGGTTCTATTAGTGGTAAAGTCGTAGTTTGGTTTCATGAAAGGAACTTTTAATTTATATTCGAATAAAATCCCTCCCAATTATCTAGGACACTTTATCTGATGCGCTCATCCCTGGAAAAAAGCGAATAAACAGGCATTCATGATCTTACTTACGAAAAAAAATTTTGCATTTTGTAGATGCAGCTTGAAACCTGTAAAGCGGGGTTTGCTAATATGATGAACCTAATAAAGCGATTTTCGCTAAGATCGCTTGCTTTTATGGTCACTTCTAGGAATGAAACAAAAACAAATAAACGCGCACCCACGATCTTTCTTCTGGGGAAATTTTTTTTATAAATTCTGCATTTTGTAGATTGCTGCTTGAAACCTTCAAAGTCGGGTTTACTGATATGATGAATCAGATAAAGCGAGTTTCGCTAAGATTGCTTGCTTTTATGGTCACCTATGAATATGAAACAAAAACAAATAAATGTGTATCCAAAATCATTCTTCTATAAAATTCCACGTCTTTTAGATTCGAGCTTGAGACATCTACGGTAGTGTTCTCTGATATGATGAATCTAATGAAGTGATTTTCTTTAAGATCTACTTTTTTGGGGGTGTTTCGCTTTTTTCTGAAAATCCTGCAAATTTTCCCAGATTTGCTGGGTAACAATAAACTCAATGAATTTTATACATTTAGAGTAAAAAGCGTGTTCTGATGAATAGCCAATTGTCATCAAAATTCCGTTTTTAGTTTTGGTGAATAAATATTGGGGTCCCGCCAGGAATTTTATGGCACTTGGTATTAACCAAGTGACATATAGCAATCGCAAATTCTGTCGGTCTGTCGGTCCCGGTTTTGCTACTTTAGGCACTTCCAGGTAAGCTAGGACGATGAAATTTGGCAAGCGTATCAGGGACTGGACCAGATTAAATTAGAAATAGTCGTTTTCCCGATTTGACTATCTGGGGGGGAGTGGGGGCCGGTTAATTCGGAAAAAATAGGAAAAATGAATTATTTTTAACTTATGAGCAGGTGATGGGACCTTAATGAAATTTGATGTTTGGAATGATATTGTGTTTCAGAGCTCTTATTTTAAATCCCGACCGGATCTAATGAGATTGGGGGGAGTTGGAGGGAGGAAACCTAAAATCTTGGAAAACACTTAGAGTGGAGGGATCGGGATGAAACTTGATGGGAAAAATAAGCACAAGTCCCATATACATGATTGACATAATCGGAACGGATCCACTCTCTTTGGGGTAGTTAGGGGGGGGGGTGTAATTCTGAAAAATTAGAAGAAATGAGGTATTTTTAACTTACGAACGGGTGATCGGATCTCAATGAAATTTGATGTTAAGAAGGATATCGTGTATTAGAGCTCTTATTTTAAATCCCGACCGGATCTGGTGACATTGGGAGGGGGTTGGGATGGAGAAACCTAAAACTTAGAAAACACTTTAGAGTGGGGGAGGGGGAAAACTAAAACTTGAAAAACACTTAGAGTGGAGGGATCGGGATGAAACTTGGTGGGAAAAATAATCACGAGTCCTAGATACATGATTGACATAACCGGAACGGATCCGCTCTCTTTGGGATAGTTGGGGGAGGTGTTAATTCTGAAAAATTGGATCTGGTGACATTGGGGG
>NC_088881.1:10389146-10410346 GCF_032884065.1 Artemia franciscana
ATTGACATATTCTTTTCGTGGTAAAAGATATACCGTATATCCTTAAGATTTTTTTTTATAAGAATTCATGGTTTGCCTTGCTATTTGTATGTTGAAGAAACTTTTTCTTCAATGTGTAACCCTGACACAAATAGTATTGTTTAATTTAATTTTTACTTCCTCAAGTTGACCTGAAAAAGAAAATTTAGTATTATTCACAAAAATCCTATGGACACACTTACACCCTTGAAGTTCAAGTATCAAAAAAACTTGGATACACTTATATTCTTTTGATTTATTTAAATTGTAATAGCAGAAGTAGAGATAGGAGTAGTCCCGTAAGTTTCAACTTAATACCATAAGATAGTTAAGTTATAAAAAATTTGTTTAAAACTTATATTTTTGTTTTAACTTTTCATTTTCTTTGATGAGAATTAAACTAAGCTTCATTTCATAAGTTTTCCTCGTCACCACCTTTTTCACTCATCAATCTCTCATCAGCTCTTTGATATGGCAAAACAGACCAAGATGGACTGTTTCTTTAGTGCAAAGATGCGTTTCTTTAATGCAAAATATTATCTCTCGTTTGAACAGTAACCAAACTCTTTAGATCAGTCTGCTTTTAGTGGAGTTATGTTAATTTTGTTTAATTCCTTGCTAAAACTTTCACTAAATTTCCCAAGATCACTCCCGACAAAATCACAATTCCACAATTACCCAACGTCTCATAGTTCTGATTTCTCTTTTGAAACTAGGCTAACGGTGCGATCGGGATTTAGTTTGCGTCATATTGTTCCAAAAGTTTGGGATTTAATCCCAATAGCCGTGAGAAATTGTAATGATAGAAATAAACTTCTGAAGTTATTGAGAAATCATGTTGCTAGTCTCCCATACTATTTTCCGTTGTGAGTGTTGAAGTTTGATTTTCTTAAAAAGTGCAAATTAGTTTAAGCCAAAGTAATGACGGTTTTTTCTTTTGTTTGTGTTCATTTTTTATTTTTTTATTTTTTTGGTGATATACCACGTGCTTAAGTATGCCATTAGGTATTTGCGCTGTTTGTTTAAATGGTTTAATTCTTGTTGTAAATAAACATGTATCTATCTATGTATCTATCTAAATAGGAACCCTGTGCCTGGAATTGCATTCATAAGAAATGCAACTTAAAATGTGGAGATATGTGTGAACGTGGCCCCTGTGATGAACCCTGCCAAGAGTCTCTTTCTTGCAATCATCGATGCATTGGTTTGTGTGGAGAGATATGTCCAAAGCAATGTCGAATCTGCAACAAAGCTGAAATTGAAGAATTCGTTTTACTTGGAACGAAACTGATGCCGATGCAAGGTATTTTGGTTAGCTAAGTGTTTTTAAGTGCATGGACTAGATATTACTCCGATTTTTTTTCATTAATTGTATTTTCTGCCATTATTAAGCATTAGGTTCCGAAACAATTCCTCCCTGTTTCAGAAGCTAATCAAGCAATCTAGGCTTTGTGGGGGAGTTTCCAGAACTATCTGAGCTTTTGCTTTTTATGGGAAGTTTATGATGTTGGAGATGTTTTGTTGTTTTGAAATGGAATGTTGTGCTTTAAATAGTTCTTAAGGTACAATATATGAGTTTCTCCAAATTAAACCGTATTTTTATCTTCTTTTTTCAATTGTTTTTCTTGTGGAAGGGTTCTCTAACTCTCTTTTTGGGAAACATCTGTCATTAACATAACAGGCACAAGGAATCAAGGCATTAATTTGCACATAGGTATCACAGTTGGTTTTCTGATAAGGGATGCCATCATGAGAAGTTCCACGAATTGGTGGGGATCCCCTCTCTCTCCAGTGTGTTCCATCTGTCAGTAGAAGTATTACTACTTCTTCCACTACTGCTACTACTAACAACTAACTGCAGCATTGAGCCTCCTGAGGACAACACAGCTACGCACAATGTTCATCTCTCCCAATCTTGTCGAAGTTTCCCTCTTTACAGACTACTAAAAAAATAGAATTTCTTTAAAATTCTTCCTCAGGACCTATTCCATCCCATTTAGGGACCACCTGCTTTTCGTTTGGCCCTAGATCGTCAGTCGAATAAAAGATACTTTGGCAATCTGTCATCCTTCATCCGTAAAGTATGATCTAGCCATCTCAACTTTTCTCTCGTCATAGTCTTAGAAATCTGGATAGAATAATATTTTTCTTGCTGCTTACTGTTTAAACTAAGGTCAGCCAGACGGGTACTCAAAAGAAGACAAATCCTCTGGAAAACTTTCCGACAAATTCTGCTCCGTCTTTCGGAGTGATCATGTTTCATAACCTTACTTGACCACTGTCATGACTGTAACTTCCAATATTGGCTATTCTAATTTTAGCATTTTACTGCATCTATCATCTTTACTGATAATACCTAAGTAAATGAAGCTATCCGCTTGATCGATCTTCTTGTTATCCAACACAACTTCTTCGTCTTCACTTGTCCCCAGTCTAAACGACTTATTCCCCTTAGCATTAGTTTTTAAAGCTGATGTTGCACCCTGAACTTTAAAAACCTCGAGATTTTGCTGACATTTTCATCTAGGACACTCAAATCATCACCATTAATCCAAGTCTAATTAAGTTTGAATATCTTGTGTGATTCCATGCTCTCCTATATCTTTTGTTGATACTTTCCCTTTAAAAAAAATCAAATTCGTAATTTTAATGATTTATTTATAACTCAACAACCACCATATTTAAAACATTCATTTACCACACGATCAGCATCTGGGCCCTTAATGCTTTTAATCCTTTTAGTATTGTTTCTAATCCTTCCTTGCAAAATGAACCTTCTTTCACTTCCAAAGTGTCACAAGCAAATTATGGTTCTAGATTGGGCAGGGGGCAGCTTCCCCCCAGTTCTTCTTACATCTGACATTAAGTTCCTTTTATTTTAAGTTTTTCCACTCTTATCAAGGTACTAATCCGTTACTATCTCAAACTTTTTCATTCTTTTCTATTTCATTTCTTGTAACTTAATCATGGTTCAGCTATTAGTTCTTCATGATATCCATCGTAACTTATGGTTAATCATATTCTAAAAATAATTATTCTCAAAATGGTGAGAGGCTGGATAAAAGCCTAGTCACATTTTATGGATTACGGTTGAGGCTTCACCAAAATTGTTTTCTTTGGTAATAATTAAATTAAAAAAAACAAGTTTTTTAAACTGCAAGTAAGGAGCGACAGTAAAACTTAAAACGAACAGAAATTACTTCGTATATGAAAGGGGCTGCTCCCACCTCAACGTCCTGCTCTTTACGCTAAAGTTTTTTACTGTTTTAAAAAGAAGAATTGAGAGAAAGAGTCAAACTTTAGCGTAAAGAGCAGGACGTTGAGGAGGGAGCAGCCCCTTTCATACGTAGTTAAAATGTTTTTAACTACGTAAAACTTGCGAATATACAACATTCTTCGATGTCCTATTGTCTGTGCATATAAATAGATAGTCAGGTTTACCGACTCTTGAACATGCAACATAAAATTGTCCATGGGAAAAACAATCCGTATTCAGATCTATACCTCATTATTCTAATGATTGCCCTTGAGCTTTGTTGATGGTGATTGATAATCGAACATTCCCTGTGTCCCCGTCGTCATTTATATATCCCCTGTGCCCCCGGCATCCCCGTTGTAGTTGTGTCCCGTTCGTCATTTATATTCCCAGTATCCCGGTCGTCATTTGTGTCCCAGTGTCCCAGTCTGTAATTTCTCTTTGAGCGTCCTGGTTGTCATTTGTATTCCCTGTGTCCCGGTCGTCATTTGTGTCCCGGTGTCCCAGTCTGTAATTTATCTTTGAGTGTCCCGGTCGTCATTTATATCTCCGGTCGTTATTTGTGTCCCAGTGTCCCAGTCTGTAATTTCTCTTTGAGTTTCCCGGTCGTCATTTATATTCCCTGTGTCCCGGCTTTTAGTTTTGTTTTTCTCCTTTATTTTTCAGTTTTTTTTCCTTTTTTTAGTTTTTTTAGTTTTTTTTATTAGTTTTTAGTTTTTTTTCTTTTTAGTTTTTTTTTGTAGTTTTTACCTTTTTTTATTTTTTTTTTTAGTTTTTTACCTTTTTTTTAGTTTTTTTTTTAGTTTTTTAGCTTTTTCAGTTTTTTTAGTGTTTTTTTTTTAGTTTTTTTTTTTAGTTTTTTTTGTAGTTTTTACCTTTTTTAGTTTCTTTTCTTCTTTTGTATTAATGCTAAAGCCAAGGCTCGAACCTGGAACCTCTCGGACCTAGAACCTGGAACATAACGCTTTACCAACTCAGCTACTACGGCTTGAATACATTCGTTTTGAGCAGCTTCCTCGGCTGTTGCCATTGTAGGTTCTTCAGTCATTTTACAATTAGAAATTTCTCTTTCAACGATCTTCTTACAATTAAAAATTTGTCTTTGAACGATTTTCTTAACTACGTGTGTCCTGGTCGTCATTTATATTCCCTGTGTCCCGGTCGTCATTTGTGTCCCGGTATCCCAGTCTGTAATTTATCTGTGAGTGTCCCGGTCGTCATTTATATTCCCTCTGTCCCGGTCGTCATTTGTGTCCCGGTCTGTAATTTTTCTTTGAGTGTTTTTTCTTTTTAGTTTTTTTTAGTTTTTTACCTTTTTTCTTTTTTCAGTTTTCTTTTTCTTCTTTATTTTTCAGCGTCACTATGAAATACATATCGCCGAACCTTTGTTTTTTTAACTAAAATCTGGTAGGCATTGATGACCTTATCCAAGTCAAAATCCCAAACCCAATCATCATCGCTATCATTTTCAGTTTTGATATGTTTTGACTCTCGCTTTCCAGGTGGATTTTCATCTAACTGCGCGGTTTTGCGTTCTTTAGCCGCAAGCCTGTTTTCTTGCTGTTCTTGTGATTCCTCGGCACGCTTTCTTTTCTTACTTTCTCTATCAGCTGCAAGCCTGTTTTCTTGCTGTTCTTGTGATTCCTCGGCACGATTTCTTTTCTTACTTTCTCTATCAGCAGCAAGTTTTTTGGCATAGACTCTTTGAACAGCTTCCTCGGCTGTTGCCATTGTAGGTCCTTCAGTCATTTTACAATTAAACATTTTTCCGTCCACGATCTTCTTACAATTAAAAAATTGTCTTTGAACGATTTTCTTAAATACTTTTAATGACGTTATCGTCACAAAAAATATGACGACAACTAACTTCATGACGACATGATGACATGACGTCACTCGACACACATAACACACAGACAACTTATTTATATATATATAGAAGATTATATATTATATATATATAGTACAAATATATATACTATTATATATATAATATATATTACTTTGTAATATATATTACAAAGGATAGTGCCCGACTTTACAGTTCAATTGACGTCTTCAATCTTCATTTCAAGGCCCTTGAGACAGGAAGTGTAATTAAGGTGGGAGGATATCCGGTGCTGCTGTGTACTCTTGCTTTTTACCTTCTCCAGATTTCTTTAGGTACCCATTTGGCACTGGGTTGACTCTGAGTTTGCAAAGATGTACCACTACCCTATATCCCATCATTATGTTGAGCTACAGATAGTTGAACTATTTTAACATGTTCTGAATTTATCTTATTATGTTATTTATTTATTTAAGAATTAACGACGCTTCTTGACTACTATGGTCCCTGCGTCGGCCCTGCAGTGCATTCCTGCAGCGTGATTCGATCTCTGGGTCCCGTATTACCAAGCTAAGGTCAAATCCACTGCTCCAACACAGGACTCTTATTATGTTCTTCATCTTTAGATAATTCATTCAAAATTTCAGGTTTGTCTCTTTACCTGACTGTGGTCATGTAATTGAAGTTGAGGCAATGGACTACTGGATGAAGTCTGCTAGTAAGGACTTGGTAGGTCTGCAGCGATGCCCAAGATGCAACACTCCTATTTCATCATTCATTGGTCGTTATGGAAATGTAATAAGACAAACTTTTCGCGATACCGAAGAAGTCAAGGCTCAGTTTTACACGGCTAAAGATGTTAGTACAGAACTGGCTGAAACACAACTAAGAGTTACTCGCTGTAAAGCAATGGTTGATGAAGACAATTTAATAATAAGATCTGGAACAGGTAAAATTTTTGTTTTGTTAGGCATTGGTCTAAAAAGAAGGGTTTAGGTTCAATGACAATGCTGTTTTCAACCGCATTGTCATTGAACTTAAACCAGCGTCATTGAATTTCAATCCTTATTTTGGATTTGGGATTAGTGAGCAGGTGTGAACATGCAAATATGCATGGTTGCATTTGTGAAGATTGTGTGTTTGGTTTGTTATTATTTTTCATTTAAATCAATATTAGTTCCAGATTTTAAATCTTATCATCGGGTTTTTATTTCATTCTTGCCTAAGGCACCTAATTTACAATGGTGGAATGGTAGTGTTTCCCCTTGTCTTTTTCACTGGGCTTGAACTCATTTCACTTGTCTTGTCCTTTTTTGTGTCCTCTCCAGTGGCCACAGACCCTTGAATGTTTGTTTGTTTATTTTTGAAAGAAATGCTTTGCTGGTTTGTTCTTTTTTTTCAAGCAATTGGTGTTAAATTTTTCAAAGACCTTTTTAAGACCTTCGTATTTCACTGCGAAACTTTTCCCCGTAGGAAACTTCTCAAGCCAGTAGAACTTACCAATTAGTTTCAGGTTTGCTTTCCGTTTGTTTGTTGTATATTTGTTTGTCTGTTGTTGTTTTTGCTTGTCCGTTCTCTTGAATGTTTTTCATAAATATTTGACTCAAAAGAATAAACACATCTGATTTCTTTTCATTAAACTGAAGGCCTATTTTTCCATATTCTACTTGAAACTGCATAAAATTCTCCTCTAAACCGCGAAGGAAGTGGCTCACATTAAGTACATTGTCTGCATAGCTTATTAACGATAGATCAATCCCTCTCAGAATGTATGTCAGATTTGACTTAGATTGCGGTTTTCGGCCCTTCTGACATCATGCGCAGCGAGAGCTATGCAAGAGCATAAAGAGCGTGGCCACAACCTAGACTAGACTGAAAACCGAATTGATGAAGTACCTGCAACTGCAAATTTTTGTTTTTTGGGCCTTCCAATTGACATTGTGTTATATAAATAATTGATGTGTTGGAAACTGAACAATTTCATTTATGCTATTCATGACAACATATATAACAAAATTCGTGTATGATTTCATAAAAAATGCTTTTATATGATGTACTAACATAGCACAGAACGTCATTTACAAAAACCAAAATTAAGGCTTTTAACGAATTTCTTCAGACTTCTGACCTATCTAGATAGTTTTTTTTGCGAGAATATCCCAAGATACCAATTTCCCCTTATATAAATCAATGGTCCGTTGTAAACTCAACAATCTAATTTATGCTATGCATTGCATCATATAAGAAAATGCTTATATGATGTACTAATATAGTACATGACATCATTTGTAAAAGCCAAAATTAACGGTCTTAACGAATTTTCTCAGACTTCTGACTTATTTATATCGTTTTTTATACGAGAATATCCAAAGATACCAATTTTCCCCAAAAAAGAAAAAAAAATGGAGCCGTTTTCTAGAAAAAATACACAGCTATTGCTCACTTATAAAGATAGTATAAATAATTGATGCGTTGGAAACTCAACAATCTTATTTATGCTATGCATGGCATCATATAAGAAAATTTCTAAATGATGTACTAATATAGTACATTGTGTCATTTGTCAAAACCAAAATTAAGGCTCTTAACGAATTTTTTCAGACTTCTGACCGATCCAGATCGTTTTTTATGAGAGAATATCCCAAGATACAAATTTTCCCGAAAACATTTGGAGCCGTTTTGAGAACATACGTAAATCCAGAACTATTCGCGTAACTAATATGGCGCGTAACGACTTACGCGCGCGGGGGGGCTTGGGGGGGGGGGAGGCGAAGCGCCCCCTCCAACTAAGTGTTGGGGTGGCGCGAAGCACCACCCCATTAGCTAGTATATATCTATATATATAAGAATAAGTTGTCTGTCTGTGTGTCCGTCTGTCAGGTGACGTCACGTTTCTGTGTCGACTGACGTCATGTTTTCGACTGACGAAATTACAGACTGGGACATCGGGACACAAATGACGACCGGGACACCGGCACATCTATCTATATATATAAAAATAGGTTGTCTGTGTGTGTGTGTGGGTCTGTCGGGTGACGTCATGTTTGTGTGTTGACTGACGTCATGTTTTCGACTGACGAAATTACAGACCGGGACATCGGGACACAAATGACGACCGGGACACCGCCACATAGGGAATATTAATGACGACCGGGACACTCAAAGAGAAAGCGACGGGGACACAAGGAATGCTCGATTAGCAATCACCATCAACAAAGCACCGGGGCACAAATGACGACCGGGACACAGGGAGTATAAATGACGACCAGGACATAAGTAAAAAAAAACTAAAAAAACTAAAAAAAGGTAAAAACTACAAAAAAAAACTAAAAAGAAAAAAAACTAAAAACTAATAAAAAAAACTAAAAAAGCTAAAAAACTAAATTACAGACCGGGACATCGGGACACAAATGACGACCGGGACACCGCCACATAGGGAATATAAATGACGACCGGGATACTCAAAGAGAAAGCGACGGGGACACAAGGAATGCTCGATTAGCAATCACCATCAACAAAGCACCGGGACACAACTGACGACCGGGACACAGGGAGTATAAATGACGACCAGGACATAAGTAAAAAAAAAAACTAAAAAAAGTAAAAAAAGGTAAAAACTACAAAAAAAAACCAAAAAGAAAAAAAACTAAAAACTAATAAAATAAAACTAAAAAAGCTAAAAAACTTAAAAAAAAGAAAAAAGAAAAAAAAATAAAAAAAGGAAAAAAAATGAAAAATAAAGGAGAAAAACAAAACTAAAAAAAATAAAAAAAGAAAAAAGAACAAAAAATAAAAAAACTAAAAAAAAAGTTAAAAATCAAAAAAAACTTAAAAAGAAAAAAAGGGGAAAAATACAAAATTTATTTCATCATATACCATTTCAAAAACGAACGTATATACAGACCGGGATACAAATGACGACCGGGACACAGGGAATATAATCCGGGACACCGGGACACAAATGACGACCGGGACACCGGGACACTCAAAGAGAAATCACAGACTGGGACACCGGGACACAAATGACGACCGGGACACAGGGAATATAAATGACGACCGGGACACAGGGACACAACTACAACGGGGACGCCGGGGGGCACAGGGGGATATATAAATGACGACGGCGACACAGGGAATGGTCGATTACAATCACCATCAACAAAGCTCAAGGGCAATCATTAGAATCATGAGGTATAGATCTGAATACGGATTGTTTTCCCATGGACCATTATATGTTGCATGTTCAAGAGTTGGTAAACCTGACAATCTATTTATATGCACAGACAATGGGACAGCAAAGAATGTTGTATATTCGCAAGTTTTACGTAGTTAAAAACATATATATATATATATATATATATATATATATATATATATATATATATATATATGAAAAGAGAAATCACCAATGCTACAGCACAAACACAAAAAAAAAAAAAAAAAAAAAAAAAAAAAAAAAAAAAAAAAAAAAAAAAAAAAAAAAGGAGACAGAAGGAGAAAATGAAGACTGTTTTCCTAAATTAGTGATTAATATAGACCAGCACTTGAATGAGGCCTTAACCCTACTCATCCATACAATCACATAGGTCAAACAGCATAGCCACACACAATCAACCATAAAGAATAATCCATGGACAGGCAGTCATGTCGTCAATAAGTATAAGTCGTCATTTACCAAACAATAGAAAAAATAATATAGACAAATAATTCAGAGGCAACACCCAACATAAGGGCTCATCAGGAGAATACACTGGCCTATATAGGGTTTCGCCACTCTAAATTCTCTACCCAGCACAGTGTTGTGGCTACCACAGAATATTCATGGCATCCCCGCGTCAGGTATCACCCCCAAAATACATGCCTATGAAAAAAAAAACAGCAAATGTAAAACAACCAAGTAAAACCAAAAACAAGCTTATCCTGTTAATATATCCCTCTTTTTAGCAACAATAGGTAAACTAAATATTATAAATTTTACCAAATCACAAATATTAACACATTGCAAAAAACCTGAATGAACTAAACAATTATATAATTCATCTTTACCATGTGGCTAATTTTTTAGAAAATCCGCTCAATTAGAAACACAATTCAAAATAAATGGCGCTGTGACAACATTTCCCGAACCTCTGAAATTAGTTAAAAATTTCTTTAAGTATTTCTAGATAATTCTTTTGATATTTATTTAAAAGTTCGTTATAATGAAAACTAAATTTTTTAAATTGCCAAGTTAATTTATTTGCAGAAAACCTCTTGATATCAATTTTTGGCTTAAGATTTTACATCTATTTTTAAAATCAATAAAATTACTACAAATCCTTGCATAATGAAGTAACTGTGAGAAAAACGCTGAATATGTGATATTTGAGTGTATATTACTTTCAGGGAATGGGAAACTAATCACTTCAAAATCAAAATCATCCGTTTTATTATACATTTTAAAACTTAATTTATTATTATCACAAATATTAATATTTAAATCTAAGAAATGATCTTCATGACCAGCGCCATGACTAGGCTCAAGAATAAGCTCTGATGGATATATATTTTTAGAAATATCAATGAAATCCTTACAATTTAAGACCAAAATATCATCTAAATATCTTTTATTATTTGACAAAGCATGTTTTAAATTAATTGGATTATTCTTATCCATCATATATTTATATTCTAGTTGACTTAAAAACAAGTCAGCTATAAATGGGCTGGCATTCCCCCCCATGGGAATTCCCATAATTTGCTTGTACAAATCACCCCCAAATCTTATATAAGTATTGTATAAAACAAATTCCAATAACTCAAAAATCATATCCAAGCTGTAACATCTCAAGTTAACTGTAGTATTAAAGCAGTTTGTCCATATAGCTTTTTTATTATAAATGTCTATTTTTAAGAACCTTTTACTAGATAAGAGGAAAGATTTCTTTATAACAGTTTTTAAATTATCAAACACTAAATTAAGTGATAAATTAGTATACATTGTCGCAAAATCGAAAGACTCAATTCTTTTAGCTGAAAACATTGTTAAAGAATCTATCACCTGCAGTGAATTATTAACACTCCAATATGGATTAAAATTCAAAAATTTTTTAATACCAGAACAATAGGTTTTAAGTTTATTTACAATTTCCTTTGAAATTAAAGAGAGGTCAGTAGCAGCAATGCGGGTTGGACATTTAGCTGCTCCAGCAATAAACCGTGGTTTAGGGGGATTCTTATGAAATTTTACAGTCCAATATAGGAAAGGGAACTTTTTATCATTGTCATTTATTTTAATATTAAAATTTTTAAAAAGTATTTCTTCAGTCTTTTCAATTAAATTCTCATCCTCTATATTTACCTTTTCGTATCGACTAACACGCGCGGGGGGGGGCTTGGGGGGGGGCGCGAAGCGCCCCCACCAACTAGGTGCTGGGGTGGCGCGAAGCGCCACCCCAACAGCTAGTATATATATATATATATATATATATATATATATATATATATATATATATATATATATATATATATATATATATATATATATATATATATATATAAATAAGTTGTCTGTGTTTGTTTGTGTGTGTGTGTGTGTGTGTTTGTCGAGTGACGTCATGTTTGTGTTTCGACTGACGTCATGTTTGCCGACTGACGTCATTATAAGGATTGAGCTGTATGCGTCATGAAGTTGTTTGTCGACTGACGTCATGTTTGTCAAGTGATGAAATTACATACCGGGACACCGGGACACAAATGACGACCGGGACACAGGGAATATAAATGACGACCGAGAACCTCAAAGAGAAATTACAGATTGGGACACCCGGACACAAATCACGACCGGGACACAGGGAATATAAATGACGACCGGGACATAGGGACACAACTACAACGGGGACGCCGGGGGCACAGGCGGGATATATAAATGACGACCGGGACACAGGGATTGTTCGAATAGAAATTACAGACCGGGACACAAATGACGACCGGGACACCGGGACACAGGGAATATAAATGACGACCGGGACACTCAAAGAGAAATTACAAACTGGGATACCGGGACACAAATGACGACCGGGACACAGGGAATATAAATGACGACCGGGACACAGGGACACATCATTAGAATAATGAGGTATAGATCTGAATACGGATTGTTTTTCTCATGGACAATTATATGTTGCATGTTCAAGAATAAGTAAACCTGACAATCTACTTATATGCACAGACAATGGGACAGCGAAGAATGTTGTATATTCGCAAGTTTTACGTAGTTAAAAACATATATATATATATATATATCTATCTCTTTTCACAGGTGGGACACAGGGACACAACTACAATGGCGCGTAACGACTTACGCGCGCAGGGGGGCTTTGGGGAGGGGGGGGGACGAAGAACCCCACCAACTAGGTGTTGGGGTGGCGCGAAGCGCCACCCCAACAGCTAGTATATTTATATATATAAATATACTAGCCCAACAGCTAGTATATATATATATATATATATATATATATATATATATATATATATATATATATATGTATATATTTCTGTCTCTCTATCCCTCTCTATGGCTCTCTCTCTGTTGCGTCTAAATTACTAACAAACTTGTAGGATTTTATTTATTTAAGAATTAACGACGCTTCTTGACTACTATGGTCCCTGCGTCGGCCCTGCAGTGCATTCCTGCTGCGTGATTCCATCTCTGGGTCCCGTATTACCAAGCTAAGGTCAAATCCACTGCACCACCACAGGACAAACTTGTAAGATTTGTTTCCTGTTGATATCTTTTTGACTTTTTCTGCCTTTTTTTTCAGACTCATCTGGTATTCACAAGGCTATGGCAGAATTAATTAAACGCATTAGTACCACTTTGGATAAACAACAGAGGCCAAAACGAGGTGGAAAAAAACTGCTGTCGATGAGTGACGATTCGTTTCATCTTACAAAAGTAAGTTGCTTCAGATAACACACTCATATTCTGAAGTGTGTTGAGGACAATACCGATTCACTATATGTGGAAAAATCTTTTGCAATCATTGTTTGACATTGTGAAATTGGTTTTAGTTTTCAGGTTTCTAAAATTGTCTTTAACCCAATCTCCCGAAGAACAAATTTAAAAACTCAAAATTTGCCATTTGTACTGTTAGAGAACTCGTTTCCGATATCATATGGAAATTTTCCATACCTTGAAGCCCAGAACCCGAGACTTCGTTTTCTACCTTTTAAATTTTAGTTCAAATTGTTTTAAAAGATTCATGTATTTTATAATGTGTTTCATATGCAATATACACCTTACATTATACTTCATATTTTATGTTGATAGTTTATGTTGTTATTTTATTATTTAAGAATTAACGACCCTTCTTGACTACTATGGTCCCTGTGTCGGACCTGCAGTGCATTCCTGCAGCGTGATTCGATCTCTGGGTCCTGTATTACCAAGCTAAGGTCAAATCCACTGCGCCACCACAGGATGATTATGTTGTTTTAGATTGAATAAGTGAGGTTTGAACAAGTCCGTGTTGGATTACATACTTAACCATTAGCTCTATGCTAAAATGTTCGATTTTCCAGTGAAATATATATGACCATTATATTTCTGGCCTGAGCCTTACGGGTACATTTAAAATATTGTATTGTTTATGAAATAAAAATGAACTCAATTGAACCGATTTTCTTTATTTTTCAAGATGGGGGATTGCAACTCTTCAAAACATCTCTCTCTGTTCTAAGGATAACGATGGAAGAGGAGACACATCACGGTTTCCTGCTATGGAGACTATTGGTGCTGTTTTTCATTTCAATTCGGTGTCACTTTTCTGGGGTTTGAGGCTTCTGTCTCAAAAATCATAATTTACTTTTCGCCATAGACTTCTGACATTATGACTGATTGAAATAACAGTTACCATTCCTGAATCATTTAAAATGGGGATTTTTCCACACCTGACAGTTTTTTATGGCATTTGATATTTACCAAGTGACATATAGAGATAGCAATTTCTGTCCGTGGATCTGTCTGTCTGGTGGTCCCGGTTCTGCTAGTTCGGGCGCTTCCAGATATGCCAGGACGATGAAAGTTGGCTGACGTATCTGGGACCAAACCAAATTAAATTAGAAATAGTCACTTTTCCGATTCGACCATCTGGAGGGGAGCGAACGAACGATATTTTTTTTGCTGGGATTGTGTTGTTTAAGTGGAGTTGCCCAGGTATCTTTTGTAAGGGTTGAGTCTATGGGTTGATTTAACTATATTGTTATCTTAGGCTTGAATTTTGTTAGTAATCCTTTACTGAGTAGGTTATGCTATCAAGTCGACATTTGGTTAAACATTTGGATATTTTAAGTTAGCATTCGGACGTCACTCCTTAGAATGGTATTTCTGGACGAATTTACCAAAAGCACGTAGAGATGATTAAGAGCTTTGAAATGAGCCATTAAGCATTTTTTTACGGTTTTGATGTAGCGTGTTAATTCTGCTAGTCAGCAGACAATTTTTGAAACTTACTAAGGGGGCTTGGAGGAGAAGTATATGAAAGTATATATGAGACGGAATGTATACTTTCTTTGAAGGGTTTTCAGCCATGGGGATTATAATAGCACAAAATTTATGCTTACCAAATTTTCCACTAGAGAGATGGCACCGAAAATTTCATTTTTGATGCCATACAGCACTTTTTGAAGGTCTTAAAGAGATGAATTTCTACAAAACACGCATGTATGGATTTTTGCTTTTAGATGGGCTATTAAAATCTCTATCATGTTGCAATACTCTGATAGCCTTGGTAGAAGAAAAAACGAAACACGTCCTTGCTACCCATCCGATTATTCTTTTTGTTTTTCAAGGCGGAGAACTAATTCTTACGTATGAGTTGGATTGTAATGTTTTCAAGAGTGTGCTTTGCGCTTTGACCCGTCGCAATTTTAGAGGGGTTTCAAGCTCTTCCTCAAAACACCCACAAGTTGGTTTTCGCAATATTTTTTTTACGCTTGAGATTAAAGGAAATAATAGTTACCTTTCCAAAATCACCGTCAAATGGCAATTTCTTCTCACTAAACTATTTTCCTTAAACGTCTTTCTTAATTTTCGATTGTCATGGGTTGTCATGGGATTGTCATTGGGATTGTCATGGGTTTTCTCGTTACTTTGTTGCAACTATCCCTGCATCCATGATCAGGTGCGAGTGCAAGTTAAGTTGTCAAACAACAAGATGCTCGTGTCCATGATCCGGGCTGATTTGATGCACTCCAGATGTTCAGAATGTTGAGGCAAGACCTGCGGACCAGTAGAACCAAGACGGTGTGAAGCTGAAATAGACTATTAGCTTAAAATCTAAACGAAACAAACGATGCTCTGGTCCTAATTAAGTCTGATATTGGCTGATCTGATTATAATTTACCTGATTCTTGATGATACTGATGTATTAAGAATATTTAAGATTTTAGTCCTAAAAGATTGGTCTTTTTTTAGTTTGATTTAAATTTTTCTTGAAAAATATCCAGGATTGTTTGATGTTGCTAAATGAGCATTTGGGATATTAATCCCAATTTTTTTATTTTTAGTAAAGTATCTAGCATTGTTTTATGTGGCTGATTTGTTGTCTAAAAACCTATTATGTAGTCAATGACCAAAATGCTTTGTAACTTTTTGCACCAATCCTTTATCTTAATGGGAATCTTTGTGAAAGGTTGAAGTTGCAGACACTCGAGTGCATTGATACTATAATCTGAATAATGTAAGAATTGTTCTTCATCTATTAAGCATCTGAAGAACTCATTTGTTTATTTTCTTCCAGGTTCAAGCAGCCATCCTATGTGATTTGGCCTCTATAACTACAAAAGGTACAGCGAAGAGTTCTGCAACAGATTTTTCGACACGTTTAGAAAAAGACAAAATTTTTCCTATGAAAGATACTTACCGCACTCTACTAGTGTCTAAGGTGTCATCTCTAGCTAATAATTGTATTGGTCGTTCCAGAATTTCCCAACAAGAAGCTGATGATTTTATTCTTGAGATTGTACGCTTGGAACATTTAAAATGTTTCTATTGTATTTTAAGTGTACCAAATTACCAGCATTTGTATTCAAACTCCAAAAGCCAAGGTGGTGATGATTTTGCTTCGAGAATTGACTCTGTGGCCTCTTCTTTAAAAGGTGTGTACCATTCAAATGCTCTATTCTGTTTATTTTCTTATCTCCTCAAAGATTAAAGACCGATTCACACAATATCCTCACAGTATTCTCACAAAAAAGTTGAATTTTTAGCTCTTATCCCTTCAAGTTGCAAAATATTTAAAGGTGATACTCATACGTGAAAAAATGATGAAAGAAAATAAAAATGAGAACAAATACAACTCGATATTTGTTTTTTTTTTAAGAGACCGTTCTCAAGTGTGCGGCTGCTAGCTTGCAAAGACTAACAAATCAAACAAAATAATATGAGCGGCTTATCAGATTGAAAGCTGGAATGGGGGGGGACGGTTAAATCGGAAAAATTAGAAAAAATGAGATATTTCTAACTTACGAACGCGTGGTCAGATTTTTATAAATTCATATTTAGAAGGACCTCGTAACTCAAGAGCTCTTATTTTAAATCCCGACCGGATCTGGTGACATTGGGGGGGGGGGGAGGAACCTAAAATCTAAGAAAGTGCTTAGAGTGGAGGGATCGGGATGAAACTTGGTCGGAAAAATAAGCGCAAGTCCTAGATACGTGATTGATATAATCAGAACGGATCCGCTCTCTTTGTGGTAGTTGGGGAGGGAGGAGGGTTAATTCTGAAAAATAAGAAAAAATGAGGTATTTTTAACTTACGAAGGAGGGATCGGATCTTAATGAAACTTCATATTTAGAGGGACCTCTTAACTCCGATCTCGACTGGATCCAGCGTCATTGGGGGGGGGGGAGGACCGGAAATATTGGAAAATACTTATACGGAGAGATCAGGATGAAACTGGGTTGGAAGAATAAAAACAAGTCCAAGATACTTGACTGACATAACCGGAGCGGATCCACTCTCTTTGGTGGAGTTTGGGGGGGGAGGGAAAATTCGGAAGATTAATAAAAATGAGGTATTTGTAACTTATAAATGGGTGATCAGTTCTTAATGAAATTTGATATTTAGAAAGATCTTGTGCTTTAGATCTTTGTCTTATTTTAAATTCCGACAAGATCCAGTGACATTGGGGGGAGTTGAAGGGGTAAAACGTGAAAGTTGGGGTATCTTTATCTTACGAATAGGTAATTGGATCTTAATGAAACTTGATATACAGAAGAATCTTATGTCTCAGATGCTCCATTTTCGACTCGAATTGGATCTGGGGACATGCTGGGTTGGAGGGGGGAAACAGAAATCATGGAAAACGCTTAGAGTGGAGAGATGGGGATGAAATTTGCTGAGAAAGAATAAGAACAAGTTCTAGATACATGATTGACATAATTAGAATGGATCCGTTCTCTTTGGAGGAGCTGGGAGATGTTAATTTGGGAAAATTAGAAAAATTGAGATATTTTTAACTTAAGAACGGGTGACCAGATCTTAATGAAATTTGATATTTAGAAGGAACTCGTGTCTCAGAGCTCTAATTTCAGATCCCGACCAGATCTTTTGACATTGGGGGGGGGAGTTGGAGGGGGAAATCGGAAATTTTGAAATACGCTTAGAGTGGAAGAATTGGGATGAAACCTAGTGTGTTGAATAAGCAAATGTTGTAGATACATGATTGACGTAAACGTACAGGATTCGCTCTCTTTGAAGGAGTTATGGGGTGGGGTTCAGTGTTTTGGCGAGTTTGGTGCTTCTGGACGTGCTAGGACGATGAAAAGGGGTAGGCGTGTCAGGGAGCTGCACAAATTGACTTGATAAAGTCGGTTTCTCCTATTCGACTATCTGGGGGACTGAAGGGAGAGGAAAAATTAGAAAAAAAATGAGGTATTTATAACTTACGAGTGGATGATGGGATCTTAATGAATTTTGATATTTAGAAAGACATCGTGACTCAGAGGTCCCATTTTAAATCCGACCAGTATTAAGCCTCTGATTTTCCTTTTAAATCGATCTATTGATTCTTAGAATTTTACTAGAGCTCATACCATATGAGCTCTTGGCTCTTGGCTCTTGCGGCCTGGTCACACGTGCCATATGAGCTCTTAGCTTTTGTTTTTCTGTGAAACGGAGAATAGACATTTAGTACTGCACTTTTTTTCCAATTACCCTAATGTAACTAAATTTGCCTTATTTTGCATCTAAAGACGCCAAACGCTGGATGGTATTGGTCTTTTTTTTTAGACTAGTGCCAGTTCTCGCTCTTATAACTTTCCCATACTCTTTATATCTAACTTTAAAACTACCTTACATTGGTATCTTGAATTCAGTGACTGTTAGCCATTAAATTACGTAACAATCAGAACACAGGTTATCCAGTTAGATTATGACATTTGAATTCAGATAACAATAATGAATAAGAAACAAGATATTCATAGACTCAAATGACTTAATCCAATTCCTAATTTTTCTTAATGTTTTATTTCCAGAGCACCTCAGTGACTTAATGACGTAGGCTTGTGATCAAGATAGATATTTATTACAAAAAAAGTCATAGGGCCAGGACAAGACACAAAATACAACTCACCTATACAATATAAATTCAACAATGCAAACAAAATGAGGAAAAACCTCACCCGTCGGTCTATACATGCCTATTTTAAGCACTCGCCACCTCCCTTCCCCTATACAATTGTTTCTCTGTGTTTCATTCCCAATTTAATATATTTTGCAATGTTTTTAATCGTCCCCGAATAATTTGAATCCACCAACTGAAACTAACAACCCACTTAAACCTTCACCTTCACCTTCCTTGAAAATAAATATTTCATTAAATCTAGTTTTTCGGGGTGAAGGGCGATAAAATGAAGCATATCTCCGCCAAATTTTTTCTCACACAGGCCTTGGATAAGGACCATCTATCGTTCTTACCTTTCCTAAATATTTTTTTTTCAGCAAGTGCTAAAAAATTATCCTTTCATGACAAATACCACTTTCATCGCCATTCAAACCTCCTTTGAAATAAGTGTTATGACCCCAGACCTCCTTCCATTGCTGGTAAACTCTGAGGGACGTAGAAGCTGCGACTTTTGACTGTCATTTCTGAATCTCTTGGTCTTCGAACTCCCGGTTTTAATTTTAAAAATGAAAATATTTCCAAAGAAAAATTGGTAGTCTTTCTCTAGGTTCACAAAGAAACAAATTACTGAAATTGACAATATATGTGAATTATATCATTGAGCAATTTTAATTGCCAGTATGTCCCCGCAAGATTCTTCACAAACCTGCAAGGATTTCCATACTAATTTTAAGTCATAAATAATGAAGTCAGTCTAATTATTTGTTTTGTCACTCGAGCCTTATTATCTCATCTAGTCATTGATCATTATGTACCTATTGGTTTTCTGAGATATTCACTCCTGCATTTGTATGTACTTTTGATTACATTCTATTTAGTGTTTATGTAGTGTTTATTTAGTGTTTAGTGTTATTTTTTCTGAACGATTTTGATCGTTTTTCGATGGGCTTTGTCCAAATGTAGGTCATTGTAATAGGTCAGGAACAAACGCAATGGGCCTCATTCTTTTCGCATCAAAATCATAAAATTCCTCCGAAGTATGGGCCGAATTCAAATTATCAAGTGACATTGTGCTTTTTATACCCCCTCCCCTTCCATAAAACGGAAAATTCTGTGTACTTTACTGTCTAGACAGAACGAACTGCTGTGATATAATTTGGCATACAACTTAAAGCTCTGGATGGAAAGATGAGATAACGCATAAGAAATGTCCTTTACTGCTTGTTTTATGGCACTTTACTCAGTATTTGATCGGTAAATTTTTACTCAAATTCTACCGAAAAAGACCAAAGGAATGAGCTGATTTTTATTTGTGTATTTTCCTCAAACATTTGCCGAGGCATTTTCAATAATATGCGGGCTCAGCTGCTATGGTTAGCTAAAGAGTCTTAGATTGAAGTAGAATATATTTTTCTAATAAATATTGAAATGTAGAAAATAAACGGTCAAACATTCCAATCAACAAAAATATATAGTAAGTATTTCCTGTATCTTATTCATCAAGATTTTTTAGATTTTATTAATATTAACTCCTTTTACTTCTTCTTTATTGAGCACATAAGTTATTTCATTTTCCCTTTTGAGAGTTTCTGAGCTGCTAAGTTGCTCGGAAATAGCAACCTGCTCAGGAAATTTCATTGAACCACCATTTTCTCAGTCCAAGCCTCACACAAGTGAGAAAGACAACTTTCTTTATTTCTTAGAAACTCTCTTATAAAAAGCAGAATCGGAAACATCGCTAATCATTCTACTTTTTCAGGGTGTAAGAAGCTTTCTCCAGATGAATCAGCTGCTATTAAAAGTAACCTTGAAAAGCTACTGAAAGAGGCTTCTGTCCATGGGGTTGGGATTCCAGACTACGAACGCAAAATGGTTGTTCAAGCAATGGGTTTGAAACAAGGTCACTGGTACAAATGCCCGAACGGTCACATCTATTGCATTGGGGATTGCGGTGGAGCTATGATGGAGTCGCGTTGTAATGAATGTGGAGAAATTATTGGGGGCGAAAGCCATCGCCTAAGAAGTGATAATACCTTGGCCAGAGAAATGGATGGAGCAAGTACTGCTGCATGGCCTGATCGTAGATTTTGACTTTAACCATTTTTGGGCCTGAACAATTTTTTTTTTTTTTAAGTCTGTGCACTTCTATAGATGATTTCTTAGTTTTCTGCAGTATGAGCTGTGCCACTACCAGCTGAAATTAATGCGTGCCGTTGTATTTAGAACTATGAACATGTATACTGTATATTTTTGCACCTGCAAAAAAAAAACATGAGCCTTTTAATGGATAATATATATCTTTTGTAACTGGAAATAAATTATATTCGAATTAATTTTTGTTTTTCATAAAGGCATGAAACATGATAAGAGGGTTGAAGAATTGCTAAATACTGCATCCCTTCCCGCTTCCTCTTTTCTTATGCATTCTACCCTTCTGATTTTTTATCTTTATCTCACCTACTCTTTGCCCTTATCTTTTAATATCCCATC